>NC_080422.1:111742085-111917085 GCF_029873635.1 Malania oleifera
AAGCCCTCTTCAAGATGCTTGAAAATGGCTCAATGTCACAATATGTATGTGTGCATTTATATGCCTATTATCAACACACTAGCCATGCAGGTGCTATCTCTTCATTTATTTCATAAAAATAAACAATTCTTTGTGCTTTATTTTTTGTTTTTCGTTTTTTTATAATCTTAATTGAGTTCATTTTATATGCCACTAACAATTACTCTCTATCCCACTATAAATTATTGTAAGCTGCTTGGAGAATATGATAGAGTACTACAAGAATTTATTAAAATTTAAAATTTGTCTAGGGATATTGAAAGGATGTTTAAAAGAAGAAACCAAAGCAAGAGTTATGATCTATATGTAGTCGTGGGAAAACTATAAGTTTGCCATGTGATAATTATGCCTTGTAAGCAGTTACTCATTAATTTTGGGATACCTAATACTTTCAATATTGTCATTAGCTTTATCACTTAAATAATATTTACACAAAAACTTTCGAGAAAAAAGAAATGGAGACTACCTGGGGTAATCCCCTGTCTATATATATATATATATATATGTATAGATATTGATAAAACAATCAATGATCTCACACTCAAATTAGCGGGCATAAATCTTAATTCCGAACAAAATGAAACACTGAAGCAGAATGATCGTGCAATTTCGTTCTCATACAAACTCATATACACATACTTAACTGTCCAAAATGCAAACGAAAACCCTAAATTAGGTGACTGCCAAACGATACAAGGAAAAGGTCAGAGATAGAGAAAGTGGGAGTTACAGAAGGAAAGCGACGTCGAGGAAGGCCTTTTCCAGTCAGTCGCTCCGTTCAAGCTGGAAATTTTAGCTGTGAAAGCACTGGTCGACACCATTGCTCTGCGAGTAGAGTGAGAGAGAGAATATTGATGCAGGTGTTCTGGGCTCTGGCTATGGAGGTTGAGCAAACTTCACGGGCTCCGAGAGCTGTCGGGGGAGGATAAAATAGGGAGTTTCTTTTTTCCCTCTTTACCATTATTTTAAAATAATATATTAAATAATACTTTGAAAAAATATGTGACGCTCACATAATCTCGTTGCTTGGTCAACAAGATTTGTCACGTGTCAATACTAACTTTTTTCTAAGCAAATCTCGTTGGATCAAGTAGTGAAATTTACTTGTCACACATCAACACTCAATTGGGCTATCATTTAAATCTTGTTAGATCAAGTAGCGAGATTTATTGTGTATTTTATGTTTTTTATTGATAATTCAAAATATATTATTTTTAAAAATCCTTTTAACTACAATTTGTAACTTCATCTCCTTATTTATTTATTTATTATAATGATAAAAAATTAAATTTTTAGAGCGAAGAATCATTTATTAATTTAAATTTTCACATTGAATAAATTTATTTTTTAATTTAATTAAAAATATTATTTTTATCATAAATTAATATAACAATCATACATTATAAATGTATACTAATAATAAGATTATTTTTTATTAAAATTAATTATTATTGAAATTGTTAATTAAAAATCTTAATAATTCTAATTTAAATTATATTTAAAACTAATAATAACACTTATTTAAATACAATCAAATGTCACTTATAATTTTCAGGATTTCTCCAATCCAACATTTATTAAATTCAACACTTCTACATAAGGAATTACAAGTGTGACGACCTGCTTAATTTTCACTTTTTTTTTTTCAAAATATAATAATAAAATCAATATCACATTTTCCAACTTAACAGATCATAATCCACCTGGACCCGTGGGTACCGGGGATACATTAGAACACATAATGGAAGTTTAAGCAACATGAAACATACAATCACAATATTATAAATACGAAAACAACCATCTCATTACCACAAATACCAGAGTCACTATATCCCATGTATCTCAGTATATAAATCCCAAAACAAGGTCTAGGGACATTTCCCACAAAAATCCAACTGTCCCTATTAAAACTTATCCTTCAAAAAGGGCAGACAACAGTTCTAATTCAGCGGAGCTTTTCCCGCTCTCCTATCTGGGGCTCCTGAAAAATTTATAGAATTTTGGGGTGAGACACCTTTCAGTAAGGGAAATAAACTATTACCAGTGTGTGGCAACATAAGTATTTTGTGTTATACATATATCATAGATAACATATCCAGTAACTGTTTTTCAAATATGGGAAAACATATATATATCAAAACATAACAGAACATACTGCATTTTCATAAACATATCTCATCTCATATGATAATAATAACACAAAAACATTCCTAGTAGGTTAGCTGGTTGTTGTCATGTATTACCCCCACATGACTGGGTTGTGTGGCCCGAAAGCGGGACCTGACAATGATTGGCCGACCACTGTCAAGTCAAAAGTACAGTCTGTAAGTCTGATGGGTCTGCTAGACCAAGTCCGTACACCAGGGGTGCTCACACACTTCTTAAAAATCACATTGACCATCTAATCTCACACCACTCCGTACAGCGATGTTAACACAAATATCATGATCACGAAGACCATGGACACATAGCAACGGTACTGTGTAAGTGCTAGCCTAGACCAAGCCAACCAGATTCTGATATCATATAACATATACTGAAACTGTGATACATAGATATCTCATATCATTAATTATCAGATAAATCATATCATTTTGCATATGTACGTATATTATGAAAATCATCGACCCGTACGCCGGTATTACACATTTTATCATAACTCGGCCTGTACGCCAACAAATCATAGCACAGCCCGTACGCTGACAAATCACATCCATAGCTCGGCTCGTACATCGGCAAATCATAGCACAGCCCGTATGGTAGCAAATCACATCCATAGCTAAACCCGTACGCCGAAAAATCATATCATTGCACACCCCGTACGCTAACAAATCACATCCATAGCACGGCCCGTACGCCGGCAAAATATATCCATAGCTCAGCCCGTACGCTGGCAAATCATACATATAGCATGGCCCGTACGCCGACAAAACATATAAAAATCTCGGCCGGTACGCCGGTTTTCCATTATAAAAATTCGTATCATAATCACATTTCTCAGAAAATAGTATTTCATAACATTTTATATTTATGCCACATTAACAGATTTTTCGCATATTCAACATACGATCATTTTCAACAATATTTTCTCAAATATAAATCATATATAAATATATTTATTTTCCTAAAATCAAATGTTATATATATACATACATTTTCTCAAAAAGAACTAGCTTAGTTTATCCCCTTACCTGATTCCTGAAAAGCCCCTAAGAAAATCTGCCCCGCACCCGCAGGGTTCCCTACTCAACACCCTGAAAACAACATTCCCCAAAACTAAAGTTCAGTATTTCTACGCGTATAACACTTTCCTTAACTATCAAAAATCTAAATACTGAGTAAAAAGCCTTACCCTGGATTTGGAATGGTTTCCACCTTACTTTCACCAACGATCCGCTCCAGCATATTTGGAGAGAACTTCCCCAAGAGCGTCATGGTGACTTCGGATTATCGATCCAGCATAAATCTGGCCCAAAATCAATGAAAGAGAGAGAGAGAGAACTGAAGGGGAAAGAGAGAAAATGAGTTTGCTTAGTTGTGAAGTAACAAAAATCCGAATTTTATATTTATAGAACTGGATTCGTCGACGAGCCACGTCATTTGTCGGAAAATCCTTCATTAATTTCATCGACAAAATTCAGTTCTCATCGACGAAATTGAGTCAGCTCAAACCTCTCTCGGTATTTCTTCATCGACGAAATTTAGTCTTCGTCAACGAAGCCCTGATGATTTCCCCTCGGTTATTCCTTCCAAAGTGCAATGTCATCAACAAAGTCGACTTCCTCCTTCTGTTACTGTCTCCATTTCCCTTCCTCTTTATTATTTAAATCTCATTATTATTTGGGTCATTACATTCTCCCCTCCTTGTAAAATTTTGTCCTCAAAATTTACTGTTCACGTAACTCGTCATCCCTTAACCAGAAAAGGGTCTACTTATTTTATTACTTACCCTTACTTATGGCGGAGGAATACTATGGTCACATTCCAAGTCTTGGGAGATTACATATATAAAAGAAAAATTCTCTCAAAACTAAAATGCTACACTAATTAAATCATTACATGTACCTACAAAAGAAATAATACTTAACTACTTACATTTTACCCAATCAAACTTCTTGGAACAAATGCGGATACCTCTGCTTCATCTGCTCCTCGAATTCCCAAGAAGCCTTTTCAATTGCATGATTCCTCCACAAAACTTTTACCTAAGGAATCTTTTTATTATGTAGCTGTTGTACTTTCCTATCCAGAATTTGCATTGGTACCTCCTCATACACCAGCGAATCACTAAGCTCTAATTCATCATAACTGATGATATGAGAAGGATCTGGGACATATTTCCTTAACATAGCAACATGGAATACGTCTTGGATCCTGGACAACACAGGTGGTAAAGCTAGCCTGTAGGCTACCGGTCCCACTTTATCTAGAATCTCAAATGGACTGATAAACCTAGGACTAAGTTTACCCTTCTTCCCAAATCGCATAACCCCTTTCATCCAAGCTATCTTCAAAAACACATGATTACTCACATCAAATTCCAGATTCCTGCGGCGATTATCAACATAACTTTTCTATCAGCTCTAAGCTGCATTGATCCTGTCCCTGATAAGCCGAACTTTATTACACGCCTGCTGCATAAGCTCCGGCCTCACTACTCGCTGCTCACCCACTTCATCCCAAAACAAAGGAGATCGACATCTCCTATCGTACAAAGCTTCAAACGGTGCCATGCCAATACTGGACTGATAACTGTTATTATACGAAAATTCTACTAGTGGCATGAACTGAGTCCAACTACCCCCAAAATCCAATACGCATGCACGGAGCATATCCTCTAATGTCTGTATTGTCCTTTCAGTCTGCCCGTCTGACTGAGGATGGAATGTTGTACTAAAAGATAGCTGAGACCCTAAAGCTTCCTGTAAAATTCTCCAGAAATGTGATGTAAAATGCGGGTCTCGATATGACACAATCGATACTGGAACCCCATGAGAATGAACTATCTCTTGAATGTAGATCTCCGCTAAACAATTGAGGGAGTAGCTGATCTTGATAGGTATAAAGTGGGCGGTCTTAGTGAAATGGTCAACAATCACCTAGATGACATTCTGGTCATGTAACGTCGTCGGTAGTCGTGACACGAAGTCCATAGATATATGATCTCACTTCCACTCTGAGATAAATAACGGCTGCACTACCCTGCCGGCCTCTGGTGCTTAGCATTTACCTGCTGGTATGTCAAACACTGGACTACATACTCGGCGATCTCTCTCTTCATACCACTCCACCAATACGACTCTCACAAATCTCTATACATCTTTGTACTGCCAGGATGAATTATATACAAAGATCTGTGAGCCTTTTCTAAAACAGTCTTTCTGATCTCTGTATCGGCACGAACGCATAATCTGGAACGGAACCGCAAAGCTCCATCGTCTGCAATACTGAATTCCTCCCCCTGACCACTCTGCACTCTGTCTATCACCTCTACTAATTCAGAGTCTTCTTTTTTAACGGCTTTAATTCTTTCCTACATAGTAGGCTATACTGCTAGGCTAGCAATACACACCGGAGGATCACTCTCTACCAACTCTATGCCGAGGCTCTCCAGATCCATCATGATCGATACTGGATCTCCATAGCCGTCAACACTGGTTAACTAGATTTCCTGCTCAACGCATCAGCTACCATGTTTGCTTTCCCTAGGTGATAATTGATGGTGCAATCAAAATCCTCAATCAGCTCCAACCACCTTCTCTGCCTCATATTCAGTTCCTTTTGCGTGAAGAAAGACTTTAAGCTCTTGTGGTCGGAGAAAGTCTTACACTGCTCACCATATAGGTAATGCCTCCAAATTTTCAATGCGTGTACCACTGCAGCCAATTCAAGATCATGTGTAGGGTAGTTCTTTTCATATTCTTTCAACTTCCTGGACGTATACGCCACTACCCTGTCATACCGCATCAATACACAGTCAAGTCCCTTTAAGGACACATCACTATAAATGACATACCCCTCACCCTTTGATGGGATAACTAATACTGGTGCTGTGACTAATCTTTGCTTCAGTTCTTGAAAACTCTGCTCACAGCTGTTGTCCCACTCAAATCTGACATTCTTCCTCATCAGCAGTGTCAAAGGTCCTGACAAAGTTGAGAATCCCTCAACGAAACGACCATAATATCCACCTAGCCCCAGGAAACTCCTAATCTCCTAGACATTTCTTGGTCTAGCCCAATTCACTACCGCATCAATTTTACTAGGATCCATAAAAATACTGTCTCTAGATACAAAATGCCCCAAGAACACGACCTTCTCAAGCCAGAATTCACATTTACTGAACTTGGCGTACAACTTCTTTTCCTGAAGTGTCTGCAAAAAACAATCCAAATAACGTATTGGTGGAAGACTCTGTTCATCAAGTCCATAAATACTGTAGGAGCATTCGTCAATCCAAATAACGAGAAACTCGTAATGCCCGTACCTAATCCTGAAGGCTGTCTTTAAGACGTCTTCTGCTTTCACTTTTACCTGATGGTAGCTGAATCTGAGGTCAATCTTCGAATACACCCGTATACCCTAGAGCTGGTCAAACAAATCGTCGATACAGGGTAGAGGATACTTGTTCTTGATTGTCACTTTATTAATCTCTCTATAGTCTATACACATCCTCATAGTTTCATCTTTCTTCTTTACAAATAAAACTTGGGCTCCCCATGGAGATACACTGGGTCGTATGAAACCCTTTTCAAGCAAATCTTGCAACTGATTCTTCAATTCTGCCAATTCTACTGGCACCATCCGATAAGGTATTTTAGAAATTGGTGTGATACTGGAAGATAGATCAATAGGGAAATCTACCTAACAATCGGATGGCAAGCCTAGTAACTCGTTTGGGAAAAAAATTTTAAACTCCTTTACTACAGGCATGCTAGCAAGTTTCAATTCATTCTCTGACATCTCCTTCACAACAACCACAAACCCCTGACAACCACTCAACAGTAGTCTTCTGTCCTGAATAACTGAAACTAACTGAGGCAGGGATTGCACTCATGACCTTACGAACTTGAATTCTGCTTTCCTCGAAGGTCTGAATATCACTTCTCGTACTTGGCAATCTATACTGGCAAAATTAGTTGTTAGTCAATCCATGCCAAAAATAATATCAAACCCGTGCATGTCCAGCACTATCAAATCAGCAGACAAAGTCTTTCCTTGAATATCAACTGGACAACCCCGGAGCACCCTACTACACCTCACTACTGACCCAATTGGTGTAGATACCAACAATTCAACATCTAATGATTGTGTTTCAGCCCCACATATTTTAACACACCCCGAAGACACGAACGAGTGTGTAGCTCCTGAATCAAATAATGCAATAACTGTTGACCTTATTGGTCACGCCTGGTTTTGATTATGATAAATATTCATTGTATCTAATAAGTGTTTGAGGTTTTGTGCAGGAACTAAAGGTGTTAAGACAAAGATGCGCACAAAGTCAAGAAAAGCCTGAAGACTAAAGTTTTATTTCATAATGTAATATATTTAATTGGTATGTAATAGTAAGTAGGTATTTGGTTTGTAATAAGCTCAAACCAAATCATGAATGAGAAAGGACCTTAGAAAGACCCTAGGGTTTCGATCGACCGACACCGGATTCTTTCGGTGTCTCTATTATGGACCCAAGTGCCTCTAGGACACTCACTCTTTCACATATACTTGCTAGGCACTTAAATAGGGGTTCATTGCATTAAGACGGGACCGAAATGCACATTTGGTGCACTTTCGGTCAACCGGCCAAATCAGTTCATTTTGGCCTGGTCGACCGAGCCATCCCTGGGTCAACCGTTGACCTAGGTCCCGGTCGACCGAGACCCTGTAGTTCATTTGACCCCAGTCGACCGAACCACTTGAGAGTCAACACTTTGACCTCCCGGTCAACCGACCAACTTTGTACTCCAACTACTTGGTCGACCGGTGGGTCCTCGGGAGAATTCCCAACGGTATGGTCGACCGAACCATGCAGTTCAAAAAGGCCCGGTCGATCGAACCTCAGAAATTTAGAAAATCACCTTGCCTCGGTCGACCGACCACTCAATTCAAAATACCTCTGGTCAACCGTACCACTTGAGTCCTAGTCGACCGAACCATTTCTGGTCGACTAGACCTCTCGGGTTGCCCTGATTTTTTACCGCAGTTAATATTTTTTAAACAGGGTTAAAATGCCTTAAACGTCATTAAACTTTTCTAATAATACCCAATAGGTCCCCAACGGTCATATTTCCTTCCATGGCTATATATATGTGTTCATTTGCAAAGATTAAGAGTGATTAGCCACTTTGATTAGGGAAAATTCTTTGAAAAACCAAAACCCTATATTACTCATTTCCAAACTCCACACACTCAATCTTACCTTCCCATATTGCCTACATCATTTGTAAGTTGGTTTTGAGTGCTTGTCTTGATTGGTTTGCTCTCCCATCTTTGGATTGTTTGACTTATTTAGAGAGCTAAACCTTAAGTATTCTTAGGGGACTTTGTTAATAAGTCTCTCCTAAGAAGACTTATATAAAACTTCTGAGTATTGCATATTCATTGCAATATCTTAAGAAGTTGGTATTTGTATTTTGTTTGCAAAAAAAGATTTTTCACATAATCTACTGTGATTTATCTTGAAAATATTTGATGAGATATTGCTTGTGATACAAAAACTCTTTGTTATGTGCAATAATTCGTTAAATCAATTCTCCGTGCTAGGAATACAAAGATCTTTTGAATATCTTTTTGCCACACCTACCCTTATACGGTGCTGAGCTTCATCCTACATATTAATCTACCTGAGAAAACCTAGTTGATATTGAAAGTATGAATGCTGGGCTGCATATCTTCGTTGCCCTCTTCTGAAAATCAGGTTGATACAAAGATGCAATATTCATATTGCCGACTGCTCCACACGAAAGATCTATAACCCTTGTCCACACAGAGAGAATCGATATGGTTTTAAGAAGAGCTTTTAAGAAGGTTGGTTAAGCGCCCCTAGTGTACGGACCAGGTCTGGCAGACCCATCAGACTTACAAACTGTACTTTTAACTTGGTAGTGGTTGGCCAACCATCGTTAGGTCCCGCCTTCGGGTATGTGGGGGTAATACATGACAACAGCCAGCTAACCTACCAGGAATGCTTTTGTATTATTATTATATGAGATGATATATGTTTATAAAAATGCAGTATGTTCAATCATGTTTTGATGATATATATGTTTTCCTAGATTTGACATTATAGTTACTGAACATGTTCTGTATGGTATATGTATAACACAGAATACTCATGTTGTCACATACTGGAATTAGTTTATTTCCCTTACTGAGAGGTGTCTCACCCCAAAATTTTATAAACTTTTCAGGAGTCCCTGATAGAAGAGTGAGCAAAGCCCCGTTGATATAGTACGGTAGATCTACATTCCAGAAGGGTAAGTATTTTGATAGGGTCGAATGTATTTTGTGAAAATGACCCTAAGACATATTTTTGGGTTGAGTGTTGTGTATATATACAGTGATTGTAGTAATTCTGGTATTGTGATGTATGGTATAATAAGGTGTTTGTGATTTATGTTTCCTACTATATAAGCTTCCGTGATCTATTTCTGATGTATCCCTGATACCCATGGGTCCAGGTAGATTATAATCTGCTGAGATTTGTGATATTGATTTTTATTATATTTTGAAAAAAAAATGTGGAAAATAAGCAGATCGTCACATTTATGCTACCTATAAATTGACCGGTGAGACCGAGAGATGGTGGACGACTACAAGATTGTTGGAGGGCTAGAGACGTGTGCCAGTGGCTATGACCTAGTGCCGATTTAAAGAAATCTTCTTTGATCGTTATTTTCCTGCCACCATTAGAGAGGCTAAGGTAGCAGAATTTCTAAAATTGACTAAAAAAATTTTATGGTTCAGCGGTATGCGGCGAAATTCATCGAACTGTCATGTTTTGCCCCCTATATTGTCCCAAATGAGGTGAAAAAGGCAAGGATGTTTGAGAAGGGCTTGAGGCAAGATGCCTACAAGCAGGTGGAATTCTTAAAAGTGAAGGATTTCTCCAAATTGGTTGACAGGGCCACAGTAGCAAAGGAGAGTGACCAAAAAGATGCGGGAGCACTGATCTAGAGAAAGAGGACCACGCCTCTAGGATTCTTGCTAGGGTCCTGTAACGCCCCGTGTAGAGACCCGAATAATTATCATAATTTAATAATAGAAGAATGAGAGAAAAGGAATTAAAAATTAGAAATTAAACAAGGTCTCGTCGACGAACACAGGGGATTCGTCGACAAGCACGCATAATGGGCTCGTAGACGGGGGTGTGTCTCGTTGACGAGAAGATACCGAGAGGCTATATTTCAATTTTGAATTTCGTCGACGAGGATAAGCATTTGTCGACGAATTTCCTTCTTGACCTCGTTGACGAAGTGACGTGGCTCGTTGACGAAGGCCAGTGTATAAATAGCCTAAACTTCATTTTTCAGTTGGAAAATCACGCACAAAATCCTCTCTCTCTCTCTCTCTCTCTCTCTCTCTTGTTCATCTCTCCCACATTCTCTCTAAGTTTTCATGTAACAACCCGGCCCTTTATACAGACCCAAATGTTACTACTCATACATAATACCTGTACCTGTTAAACATACATAAACAACCTGCTTAAAAAAGGGACATACGGGTGTAGCTCATACATAAATGGAATGCAAATGTTGCGGAAAAACATAAACATTCATCGGGATTTCTATTAGACATATACTAGAGTTTACTATTGTGTCCTCAAATACATTTATCCAGACTTAAAACATAACTTGTTATTACAACCTCTAAAATAAACCCCAACTAAGTTCAGTACACACATAGTACACTTACGTAAGCTATAACAAAAACAATTCTCCAAGTCCCTCTAGCAACTAGGACCAACGTCCCGATGGATCTAAAAACAAAGGTTGTATAATGGGATAAGACACTTCTCAGTAAGGAAGAAGATATTAAAACAGCGTGTGAGAAGAAGATATTAAAACAGCGTGTGACCACGTATGCTTACTCCAGTTAAAACTGATACATATAAAGCATTTTTACAATACTGTAACATATAAGATTTATCTACACATTTTAGTATTTAAATCATGCATATGAATCTTATAACAACAACCAGCTTGGTACGACATGTTACGCCTGTTTACCCCGTGGCGTGGGTTTTGCATTGATAACTCTAACATGCCCTATTCGTGCAAGCATTGTCAAGCATCTATTATACAGTCCGACTGCCCCACCTGGTCTATTATTTCACCAGTGGTCCCAATACTCTTACAAGCCGACTATCTTTATACTCACACTGATTCACATGTGTAATTGCACAGTACTTTACTAGCAACAGAATCTTGCCTTTAGTAACCGGAGTGTCTTTATAATCTGAAGTATATTTCAACTCCTTTAACTGAAGTATTTTTCAACTCATTTGGTAGCAAGTTGGGGTTCCATTTATCATATATACAATTTACAATAAAACATAATAACCTGTGCATTTTCAGTATTTTCACAAACTCATACAATCGCATCGGGGTATAAACCGGCTTATATCCTCTCGGTTTAGCAATTTTTGCATATATAGCTCGATATACAACTGACACTTGTTTTTCACATTTTCCATATAGCAAAGTGGAACTCTAGTTTCCATAGTTCATACAAGTACTATAAAAGATTCAAAAGTTCCATTTCATTACATATGTCACACCGATTTGAATGAAAGCCCGCTATATCATATAAAATTTGATAACATCATTCAATTGGAAAACTAAAGGATTCTAGCATCTGCTACATTAATAATAATGCACATAAGTTAGTTTTGAAAATTTTGGAAATCACCCGCCAAAATCCTCATTTTTACCGAAACCGTAAAATTGTAAAAACCGGCATTTTTACCCGGTTGAATTTAGTAAATAAGCAGTCATATCATACATATCAACATAAATGAATTTTTAGCGCTTTAGTGTTACAAAAAGACTATTGTAAACAAATTCCCCTTACCTTAAGCCTGAAGATGGAAACACGTATGGAATGGTCCAAAACAACAACTCGGGATCATTGAACCCTAAAAACCACAGAACATTACATCTCTATAATCTCAAAACTACTATACAACTACCTAATCGAGATCGAAATCAGATCCTTACGTCGATTTTTGAGAAAACCCAAAAATCTTCAAAACGACGATCCGATTCAGTAGAACTGTAGAGTTTCCTCCCTTGATCCATACAAGAACCTCTGTTTGTAGAAACAAACAACAAACGGCGAAGGATCATAATGAGAGAGAGGAAACCCGCTAGTTCTAGAGAGAGAGAGAGAGAGCTTTTGGGTTATCTTAGCCTTTAAGCAACTAAAAAGGATCTTTATAGGGCCTTTGACCGAGTCAAACTCATCGACAAGGTGGTGCCTTCGTCGACGAGCCCACCACTAGGTTCGTGGACGAAGCCATACCTTCGTCGATGAACCCCATTGGAATATTTTCTTTGGCTCGCTCGGTATTCCTTTGTCGACGACGTTCTGAATTTCATCGATGAATCACTGAAGGAACCTCGTAGACGAAAACACTGCCTTCGTCGACGAACCCTGCTAAAATACCTTTTGTTACCCTTTTCTTATTTATTTTCCTTATTTACAGGTTCGGGTCTCTACATTTCGGGCCAAATTCTTGCCAGTTCGATGATTTGAGGCCACCACGACACTCTTGGGAAAGTTCTCTACAAGTCTGCCGGAGTGGATCGTTGGTGAGACTGCTTTGGATTTCGTCTCAAATTCAAGGTAAGACCTTTTATTCAATATTTGGCTTTACCATAGTTATAAGAAATGTAGTACACAAAGAAATACTGAAATTTTGTTCTGGGGGATGTTGTTTTCAGGGTGTTTAACGGGGAACCCTGCGGGTGTACGACCAGTCATACTAAGGGCTTTCCAACAATCAGGTAAGGGAAATATGTTATGCTAGAGATTTCAGAATGTATGTCAGAAGATTATGTTTATGTATATATCTCAGCTTATTGATCAGTTTTTCTAGAGTATTATTGTTAATTACAGTAAAATTACAGAAATTGAGCATGAGATTTTGATTACTCAAATGTGTAGCACGAGTTTACTACAGACTAGTATGATGATTAAACAACTTTACAGATATCCAATTATACAGATATTAGCAGAAAATATGATTTATAGTAGTTTTCAGAATGACATGATTTCTAAAACCGTAACACTCAGACAGATATTACAGATATTTCAGACAGATATTATTGATATTTCAGTCAGATATTTTAGATTTTTCAGTTCAGATTTATAGTGTTATGGTTATTTTGAAATCATATTAAAACAGCAAGATAAATATATATATATATATATATATATATATATATAATAGTGTTACACAGTATCAAATCCTAGTGGAAATTTCAGACAAATACAAACAGCAGAGCACGGTACCGTTGCTAGTTCAAATAGAGTGTAACCACATAACTCAAATAGTATGTGGATTCCGTCTAACTGCGCTAGGAGAGATTACAGTCTCCCCAGCAAGCTGGGTTGAAGTGGCCGATTAGACGAGATAGATTTAGAGATTGCTCAGAGAGATTGTAGTGGGCTAGATTAGCGGAAGATAAAGATATAAATTTACTTCCCTGGTAGGTCAACCAGAGTAAGTCCAGCCTACGGGTTGCACAACCTTGTCATGAGGGGTTAAATCATGACATATAGATCCTAGGGTATTATCTCAGAAGTTGCTATGTAGAGATATATCACACAGTAGTAGTTATATTATAATATTAACAGTATGTATGAATAGAAAATTCAGATACATAGTTGTATTTTAAATTATATTACGAGAGTTTTGTACAACATATCAGCATATTTATTTTACAATATCAGTATTATATCTGTATATTAAATGTGTAACTTAGCCGCCACACACTAGTAATAGCATATTTCTTCTTACTGAGCGTTGTCTCATCCCAGTGACTTACTATTTTTCAGGAGATCCAGCTAGGCTAGCGGATCAGGCTCGTGGGTAGAGGACTTCTTGCGCTGCCTTTACTAGAAGGGTAAGTGTTTCTGTGATATCAGTAGTTTGGGGTAGATCCCAAGATTTTGATGACGTCACTGGGTGTTTTTGTGATACATGTATATGTTGGGATTTATAGATTTCTGGTGTTGTATATATTTGTTTACAGTTCTATAGTTACCACTGCTTAGGAATGTATGGTGTACAGAGTTTCCTCAGTGCTCTTAGGGCCTGATATGTTTCAGTAGTATTTCAGACCGATTGGTGATATGTTTTATCTATATTAAGAAAAAATAATAATAATATACAACACGTTGTTACAGTTTGGTATCAGAGCCTAAGTTGTTAGGTTCTGTAGACCTTAGAATGCAGCAGAAACAATACTAGAATATAGGAGAAGGATTTGAGGTTTTGTTCTGTGGTCTGGATACATGATTTTCGTAGTGGTTTCTGTGTTTTCCTTGGGATGACGATTTCAGGACGGTCATAGTAAACTATCAATGAGTCGTGTGTTTAGGTTGCAGGATTGGATTTTGGGTTAGGAACATGGGTGATAATTAATAAAGAATCTAAGGTTTTAGTTGAATGAAATAAATTAGATCTGTACAGGAGATAAGATCCTAAAATATTGTTCTTTGTATTTTCAGGATGGATCCAAGGAGTAGTGGTACAAATCCAGGAGGTGATAGACCAGGACCCTCTAGTATGGGAGGTGGAGATACGGATGCAGTATTGCGCAGTGTCACCCAGTAAGTGATGGCTGATATGGCTAAGAGCGGGGGAGAGCGTGGCTGCACGATCGAGTAGTTTACGCGGATGAAGCCTCAGTCTTTTGCTAAAGGACCTGACCTGATTGTAGCTAAAAATTTGGGTTTAGGATGTTGAGGAGATTTTGGCAGTGCTTGCATGTACAGACAAGTAGAAGGTGTTATTTGCATCATTTAAACTGACAGAAGAGGCGAAGCGCTGGTGGAGGTCAGCATGATTGATTGAGGAATAGAGGCCTGATCCAGTGCCAGTGACGTGGAGTCGGTTTAAGGAGCTATTCTTCGAGCGATATTTCCCTGCTATTGTTCGGAGCGCGAAGGCAGTAGAATTCCTGCATTTAGCTCAGGGGTAGATAACAGTGTCGCAGTATGCTGCACGATTTGTAGAGTTGTCTCAATTTGCCCCACACTTGGCACCAGACGAGGAAAAGAAAGTGAAGAAATTTGAAGAAAGTCTAAGGCAGAATTTGTTTGAGCAAGTTATCGGTTTTTGGGCCCAAACATTTGCGGAGGTGGTAGATAGAGCTGCCGTTATTGAGAGTGGTATGTAGAGAGGTGTCGCAGCTCAGAGCCAGAGAAAGAGGCTCATGCCTCAGGATTTTCAAGCGAGTTCCAGCCGAGAGCCATGGAGAGGAGACCGATATGGAGGTAGTCAGGGATGGATGATGGGGCGCAGTGGTCCTCAGAGTGGACGGGTTATTCCTACCTGTCCTAGATGTGGTCAGAGACATTCAAGTGAATGTAGAATGGGGGAGGACTTCTGCTACCATTGTGGGAGACCCAGGCACAGGTCTTGGTCGTGTCAGGGACTACCGGCCCAGGCACCAGCTCCTAGACCGTTTCGAGGTGGTTATCAGGCGCCCCATGGAGGCCAGCAAAGGAACACTGCACCGACGAGAGTTTATGCGTTGACGCCAAGACAGCTCGAGACGTAGTTACAGGTATCCTTATTACTTTTTCATATAAAGCTATTGTTTTATTTGATACAGGTGTCACCGATTCTTTTATATCATCGGTGTATGCTAAGTTAACGGGATATGAGGCAGAGTTGTTGGATGTTGGGTTGGCTGTAGCTACGCCGACTGGATCAGTGGTGAGATGTAGGAGAATACTCAGGGACTTTTCCGTGACCATTCAAGAAAAAGTACTGTCAGCTGATCTTGTGATATTAGACATGCAAGGGTTTGATTAGTTAAGTTATAAATAATATTAGTCATTTAAGGCATTATAAGTGCATTAAAGGAAAGATGTGGATTATAGGAACTGGGTTGTCTCAAAAGAGGAGGATGACTATTCGTTTGCTAGAACCAAAAGCCAAAATTTTGGTAGATAGAGCAAAAACTTCTTTCAAGAATAGGTCAAACCTGGTCATTTCTCAAAAACAATAGCTAAGGGTCCCGATACTATCGCTCGTATCTAGAATCTACATGTTAGTGCTCATGATTTCGAGAGTCATACTAATTATTTGGAGGAGATCTGCGAGAAGTATTTAGTGCCCATTTGAGTATACTCTTTATAATCTTTTGATAATCATACATGTTGAGTGGGACGTATTTTCACAATGTTCGTTTTGCCAATTATGAAATATGGTTAAGCGATCCTAAAACAATGAGCCGATTAAATTTAAATTTGAAAACAAAACAAAACTAATAGGAACAGAGCAAAAAAAAAGTATACAATTAAATGAATAAGAATATGGTTATTAAAATGACCAACATAATTTAATATATATATATATATATATATATATATATATATATATATATGCTTTTTTATGGGTTTTTTTTTTAAAAAAAAAAAATAGACAGATTCATTAAATGAGTGAGTTGACATGTGAATTAATCGCAAGTTTTGTTCAAAAATTACGGTAAATTGGTCAATTTAATTTTTTTCTATTCCAGATCCCATACCTCAAAATACAAACTATTAATTGACATGATAATAAATATATATTTTCAAAATTGAGAAATTAGCTCTTAAAATTATGCTTGTAATTAAAGTATTTTCGTTATGTTTTGAATTATAATTTTTCTAATAGCATTATAATGATAAAGTCATGTCCACACATCTTTGTAAAATATTCCATGCATTTTAACTCAAGAAAGCCCTAATCAACGAGTAAAAGGAAATCTTGTGTTTCAAATGAAAGAAAATTATATATATATATGAAATGTTCACTTCTTTTACTAATATTACTAATCCTAGGACACCAGAAAAAAAAAAAAAAAAAATTGTTTCATAGTGAAATGGCTAAAAAATTCTAAGATGGGTATAGATAGCTCAGTCACCATTGAATTAAAAGACCTCAACAAACTGAAAACACACATCCATAACAACGGTCCCTATGATTCTGATATATGATATATGAAGCAAGAAAGCATAACAAGCAATGACAACAGCAGGAGTTGAATTCCCATTTCTTTACTTTCATGGAACAGCAGCTTTTAAGATGTTGCAGACCACAAGATCATGGCCCCCTAAAAAGAATAAATAAATAAATTCAATTTACCAAGATCACTAATTGCATCAAACAAATAAACATTGTAACCTTTTCTAGGGTACCATATTAATAATGCCAAAAATTCAGAGAAGGAAGATGATATTGAAGCAGCTAATGTCAGCCCTCGTCTCTATGAAGCTCACCAGACATGCCTAGAGCTTTCATTAATCTTTGTCAATCTTGACTGGTCCAGTCAGTCGACTGATTCTCAGATGTATTTCACTTGGCCAGTTGGACAACAAAAATTCTTGCAATCCGTTACAAGTACGTTAACCACCTCCCTGTTTAGCAGCTCCCGTACTTGCTGTTGTCATGAAAGATTCACCGCAACCGCACTGCCCTCTAGAGTTTGGATTGATAAATATGAATTCAGACCTGCAAATGTGACGAGGAAAGAAGACATTAAAATAGAGATGTTCATTTGGGGGTAGCAACTTTGAAATAAAAGGGGTAACATATTTAAAACAAATCACAAGAGGCAAATATACAACACAAAATTACCAACCAAAGCAAATTAAGAAATTTTTTTTAATCAGGTCAAATGGCTGAGAGCAGAACATCGAGGTTTATACGTCCATTTTTCTTCCCAACTATACATCAACATGCCTGCTGTACCACCTCCTCTTTCCTTGCCACTAATAGGCTGTTAAGGTTCTCAATGTCAATCTTCACTTGCTTCCTTAAATTGGGTGGTGAAGAAAAAAAAAGGGGGAAGGAATTCGTAAAAGCAAGTCCCTCCCTCTTACTTCCCATTATGCAACCAAAATCCAGGGACCTATGTAAAAGTCCACATGATTTAATAATTATACTTCAATACAGCAGATCCTCATGTCGACTTGCATGGACTCCAATGCAATTGGCAGAAACAGAATGGAGGATGGCAAGACGAGATGCAAAGCAGGTGGTAATAAGCTGGCAATAGTAGCAGTGTGACATCAGTAACAGTTGTCGTAGTTGGCAAGTTATCTGTGACAGAAGTCTTAAGGTCAGGGTTAATAGTACAGCTATTATGGCCCAGCAGCAATAAGAAATGCACTGGAAAAAATAGCACACTTGCGATAGTCCAGATGCAGGAGAAGGTAAGTCTTCACAATGTTGGCAGTAGGGTAATGCCATTTGGCTACATGAACAGAGTTTGCAGTAATGATGTTACCATAGCAAGGCCATGTTAGTGGTAGTGACCAGTGAGGCAGCAATGACATGGGAATTGTGCGGTTAGAATGGAGGTGGGAATTACGGCAGCGGCAGTAGGATGACCCTAACAGTTCCAACAGTAGTATGGCAGTTCATGCATGAAATGATACAATTGAGGAGGTGATGGTGGTTGATGATGTGCCTTGCAGGCATTTAGTGGTACTGCTGTTTGCACAATATGGTTAGTGGTGTCATTGGAGTTGGAGGTGGAACATGACATAGACACAACATGGCTCATGGGTACCACATGAGACGAAATTTGGTGGTGGCGATGGCTGAGAAGTGTTGATATGTACACAACATGGTTCATGAGCACAACATAACACAAACATGGAAATTTGTAATAGGATTTAACAACACATTAAACAAATATCTATTTTCACATGAATAATATGTGTGTTTGTGTGCACATGCTAGCACTACACCAACACAATGGATGATTTGATGCACAAATACCATAAAAATAAAATTCCTGTAATTTGAAAAAAAAAAAAAAAATAGTCACTTACAACCAACGTAATGCGTCTGATTGTTCCAGACAAATATTTAATTAACACTTTTTTCCATGGTATACTTTCAATTAAATTTTGAGACCGAGTGTGCACATGAATGCATGCCTCTGCAAGAAAGGGGGAAGAGATGGGGTAGAGACTCCAGAAAAAAAGGCAAGGTAGTTACTAAAACAATTCATTTAGTTCTTCACTTCTTCCTAAGGCTTTAACTTAATTGTGAGAGAGAAAAAGAGAGAGATTATCAGGTCTTAAGACCCTGCTAAGTATGGAAAACTGTGCTGCCGCATCAATGTTGTACACTGGCGTACTCAGCTGCACATGTGCACACACCTCTATACCCAAAGAAGTGCCCTGATACACCCCCCCCCCCCCCAACCCACCCAAAAAACAAAGGCAAATTACGAGATAACTTGATTGTTGTCTTTATGCATGGAAATACAATACTATCCCTTCTATATAATGTTTCATAATTCAGATTAAACAAAGTTAGGGGTAATAAAGCAATTGCGCACTTGTGAAAGTACTATAACTCCCACTTCACAATAAACCACCCACTCTCCTAAACTTCTTGTAATCATTTTACCATTATGGCTTCAATTTTTTTTTCAAAAATAGTGTGTGTGTGTGTGTGTGCGTGCACATTCCACGTGTATTCCAAAACCAAGCAAAAACCCAAGCACAAATAATGGAATTACTTTCATGTGTTGAATAATAAATAATTAATTGGTTTCCAATTTAATCTTACATTAGCACATTGCGGTGCAAATTTGAGTGACAGGAAAAAAAATATGAGATGCAAAGATTGACATGATATACTTAATGCTGAGAATGACATGGCAACGAAAAATGGATAAACATGACAAGATTGACTTATAATTTCTTTTCAAATAGATAGAAATCCCTCAAGTTCTTCATCAAAGAAAGAGATCCTAGGACCACGTTTCATCAAGGCTAATCTTTACTATGGATTTTTGTGAATGCACATGCGCACACAGTAAATAAAAAGAAAATCAGAAGAAAAGCGAAAAAAACAACGATTTACATAGACTGGCAGTGCATTCTGTTTACTCTTTGAGAAACTCCACTATACTATGTTAAAGCTTGATATAGATTGTTGCCCCACAAGCTAATAGTTTAAGCTTTTAGATAAAGTGGCAATCTAACATGGTTTCAAAGCTCATTACCAGGAGGTCCAGGGTTCTAATCTTATTGCCTGCATTTATTATGCAATGTTTAAAAATTATTATATTCCCTGTAATGGGTTTTACTTCTTGTTTGTTCATCTCCCCATGAGCTGTAGGGCTGCACGAGTGAGGGAGTATTAAAGCTTGATATACATTGTTGGCTCAAAACCTAATAGTTCAAGCTTTTAAGTGAAGTGGTAATCTAACAAGACAGAAAAAAAAAAAACCTCTGTCATAGTTTCAACCTTTGGATAGAAGTATATATATATCCCATGTGAAAAACCTAAAAATGCCCTCATAAAACAACAATATAATGGCACTACGCCCTGAGATAATGTATGATGGGGGTGATGTACCAACCCTTCCCCCAACAAACTGTTGGGCCTTTTCTATACCAAGAGGCTTTGCATAGAAGGCAAGGGGACCACCCTTTTGCACATAAGCCGCAACTCAACACGGATAAACAACATTTGTGACAAACAATGCTTCACAATTAAAAACTCAACAACCAGTGCACAAAGCTCCCACACCATATTAGGGGTTTGGGGAAGACATGCCTTATGCAATCTTACCTCTACTTTTGGAGAGGCTGCTTCCATGATTTGAACCAGTGACCTTTAGGTTTTAGTGTAAAAACCCTGAATCAAGGCTCGTCCTCAACAATGCTCCACAACAAAAGACTAACATTACTTTCAAAGGAATCTTTTCTTCTTCTTTTTTTCCATTTGGCGTAGTACACTTCGAAATAAAATCAAATATGTATCTTCATGCGTGCATAATTATAACTCTTCCCACTCTCCTCCTTTTCCTCCCTTATTAAGATTCAATTCGTTACAATTTCAACACAAAAATTTTCTTTAATTCTTTATTTAAAAAATATTTTTTTTTCCAAAATTCAAAAAATAATCATGTACCAAAATTTCACCAGCACATCAAGTTTGTGTTCTAAAATTCATTTTAATACATCAAACATGTCCAGGGCAGGTCTGAAACACATGGAAGTTTTGAAGGTATATCCATGTCAAACAAATGCTAAATAAAACATAGTTTCCCTTTCAAACTGACTATACCACTAGATTAAGAAATGAACATATAAAAACATAGTCATTCCCAATTTTGTGTATGCTTGCCAATCATTATAGATTAATATAAATATTGCACCACTTTGGCTAAAGAGTAAAGAAGATAAGTGTACCTGAGTTTGTCATCAACAAAATCCATCTTTGTACCAATGACATGCATGAGGGCCTTTGGGTCAATAAGTATCTTTACACCCTTGTCCTCGACCAGCTCGTCAAACTTACCTTTCTCATCTGTCAGTTTAGCAGGCAATGAGAAAGAATCGATTCAACATACTGCTCATCATTCTTATCCAAAAAAACATACTGCTCATCATACACTGGTTCCCAAAATAAAACATTTTCTAAGAACAAAAACATCAATGAGTGCAAACTTTCATGATATGCAGAGCTTGATCCTGCTTTTGACAATAACAGATCCACATTCCATTATCAACAACAAAACCAAGCCTTAAGTCCTACTAGGTGGGGTCGGCTATATGAATCTTTTCCACTAGTTTATGTGACCATGGATCACTTCTTTTGACAAATTTAGTGCAATTAAATCCTTACTCACTATCTCATTCTAAGTTATTTTAAGTCTACCCCTACCCCTTCCACTGTCCCCATAGTAACTAACTCACTCTTTCTCACTGACGCACTATGGGGCCTACGTTGCAAGCGCCCAAACTATTTGAGTTGTCCCTCCCTTATCTTATCTTCTATAGGACCTACACCTAACTTACCACGAATATTTTCATTCATTAATTTATATTTCAGTGTTATACCACTCATTCATCTAAGCATTCTCATCTCGACAACTTTTACTTTTTAGATATTCTGTTTCTTCGTTGTCCAACATTTTGATACATATAGCAAAACTGGTCTTATAGTCATCCTATAAAACTTCCCTTTTAATTTTAAGGATATTCTACAATTACAAAGCACACTTGAAGCACTTCTCAATTTTACCCAATCTACTTTAACCCTATGCATTACATCATTTTCAATTTCTCCTTCAGCGTGCATAATAAATCTAAGGTATCGAAATCTACAAGTGCTATTTATTTCTTCATTAGCAAGTTTAACTTTGTCTCCAATATTCCTCCTACCATTATTGAAATTACATTTCATATATTCTATCTTATTTTTACTTATCCTAAAGCCTTTAGATTCCAAAACGTTTCTCCATAATTCTAACTTAACTTCTACTCCGCCCCTAGTTTCATTTATCAATACAATATCATCTGCAAATAACATACATCATGGAACCTCATTTTGAATGTTCTTAGTCAGTTGGTCCATTACTAAAGCAAAAAGATAAGGGCTCAAAGCAAATCCTTGATGCACACCTATGGTGATTGGAAATTCTCTAGTTTCTTCATCTATAGTCCTTATATTAGTCATTACTCCATATATATTTTTAATAACATCAATATACCTACTACATACAACTTTTTTTTTTTCTAAAACCCACCATAGAACTTCCCTAGGTATCTGTCATATGCTTTTTCTAAGTCAATAAATATCACATGCAAGTATCTCTTTTTTCCCTAAACTTTTCCATTAATCTTCTTAAAAGATATATAGCTATTGTGGTAGATCTCCCAGGCATAAAACCAAATTTATTTTCTGCGACCTTTGTTTCTAGCTTTAATCTTTGTTCAACTACCCTTTCCCACAATTTTATCATATGACTCAAAGTTATCCAGTTTCTACATTTTTGCCACGTTTTATACCAAATTCTTTTTGTCTTTACGGATTCTTTTTGTCTTTACGGCTTTCTGGACATCTTTATCCCACCGCCAACTTTCTTTGTTGTTTGAAAATATTCCCCTTGATTCACCTAAAATTTCTTTTGCTATCTTTTTAATAGAGCTAGCTAATCGACTCCAAAGAATATTTATATCTATCACATCTTTTATAGTCCAATCTCCATCTTTGATCATTTTATCTTTAAATTTTATTATATTTTCTCCCTTTAGGTTTCACCACCTAGTTTTCTTACATTGATTTATTTTATCCTTTTTCTTCCACTTTTTAATACATATATCTAACACTAAAACTCTATGTTGTGTGGTTAGACTTTCACCTAGAATAACTCCACAATCCTTGCATGATAAACGATCTACCCTCCTAGTTAAAAAAAAAAATCTATTTAACTTCTATTTTGACCATTTTTAAAGGTTATTCAATGTTCTCTCTTCTTAAAGCAAGAATTCATTGCAATAAAATCATATGACATAGCGAAATCTAAGATCATCTCCTTGGGCTCATTTTTGTCTCCATATCCATATCCTCTATGTTCTCATAACCTTTATTATCATTTTTAACATGTTCATTCAGATCTCCTCCTATGAATATTTTCTCAGTCCCTAGTATGTCTTATAATTATCCATATATTCCCAAAATTGTCTCTTAAGATTTTCTGCTAAGCTTACTTAAGGAGCATAAGCACTAATGATATTTATAATCTCTTGCCTTAACACCATCTTTATTTTTATAATTATATCCCCTAAAAAAAATTGAGTTTTTATTAGTATAACCATCAAGACATTGATGAAATGATGCTGAAAATCAGTCACACAACTGTTCTACTTATTTTGGAGGCCAATGCTCCCCATCTAAAATAAGATTATCAACCTGAAAAGAATAAAAAAACGAAATAACAAACAGAAACCAAAGGAAAAGGAAAAATATCAAATAAAATTAATTCCAAGATTAGTGAATAAGGAAGCCTTGTGCTTGTGCTGTCTTCTCCCTTTTTCTTTTTTTAATTTTCATCAAAAGCATTTTTGTTAGAATTTAGAGTATATGATATGTAGAGATTGATTCACAAGATCTGTACAAAACTTTGAATCTGGATGGGTATGTTGACATTGAAACCTAGCATCCAAGTTTGACCATGAATGACAAACATCATATATTGTTCATCAATTGGAAGAAATAAATAAATAAATAAACCCAAGAGCACCTAGGATAGGGACAACAAGTACAATGGTTTACAATGTCAAACTGATTCACTACTGAATGCTGCATAGCACATACCATCTTCTTCTGTGCCTCAGTTCCAACCTGACAGGGTGCTCTATAGCGTATGCTTATTTGACAAGCTATCAAAAAATTAAGCAAAATATACCTCAAAAGTTAGTGATAATGTCTCAAGGCTGCTTGGAGGACAACTAGTGACAAATCATGGAGTCCCCTCAAAACACCTGAGATGATTAATTAATGATCCATTAATCTTAATCTTCCAACTAGGCCAATATGGTACATAACAACACATATGGCTACTCAAGGAGGCGGGAATTCTGTACAGGGGAGGAAAAAACCAAAAAACAAACAAACACTATACCAAATAAAAATGGTAGGAGGGGAGAACAAAAATGGAAGGAGAAATTACCCAGCACAAGTTTTTGTTAGGAGAATATCTGCTTCTCATTCTTTCAGTTTATATATATATATATATAGATCTAATAGGATTTCAGCTGATGATATTGAGTTTGAAGGGAAAACTTATATAGGAGCATCTCAACCCTTAAGTGAAAATGTCAATAATAAGTTTGGGGACCACTGTGGAGTGTGGACCCTCGATGGGGGCAGTGATGCAGGACAAGGAGCAAGAATATGTGATGACCCCTTGCTGGATACTAATTTAGAAGAATTGGATTAAGGGATTATTCTGCCTAGCTGATTAGTTTATTATTTGTGTTTAGTATAACTAGTGGTAGGATTATGTGTAATTGGGGGTTTGTTTGTAATAAATATGTCTTTTAGAAGTTCATTTATTATGTCATGTATTTTTAGAGGTTTATGTGTAATTCTTGCAATTTGGGCTTTCTTATAAATAGGGTGTAAAAGTCAAGTAGGAGTTAGTTTTTGATGGGCTTGAATTGAAAGTGAAGTGCAATTCTCCCCATTATATCTCCTTCTTCTCTTCCTTCTTCTCTTCCGTCTTCTTCTTCTTCTCCTCCTCCACTCTACCTCTCCCAAAGTCTCTCTTGGCTGCAATTAATTGATGCTGTTCTGCATCAGGCAGCTAGAGTTTGACTCACCTTGGGAAAGATTTTTGTGCATCTATCCATAAAAAAGGAACGACACAGGAGCTGTTAATTCAATCAAATCATGTATCTCAGGTCCAGCATTTACAAACACCCAAACCCCACATTGGGAAGCTTGGATTTCAGACATTGGATTTTGATTTGTGTGCATTTGAATAAAATGTTACACAAAATTGTATTGAGTTTTGTCCAAACCTATACAAATCCAAATTCAAAGCTTGAAATCCATGCTCTCAAACATAACCAAAATGTGTGCATACACAAGTATAATGTCAAAAAGCCCTACTTCTACAAAATTCCCTTTTGTCCCCCCTATTTAAAAAAGATTTTTTGCATGCCCTTGCCTAAGGCCCCTACTATCTAATGCCTGAAACTTTTCTTTCCCTATTTCAAAACATTTTCGTCGGAGTGCCTCATTCCATTGTCTCACAAAAAACATAAATGGAGGCTGCAGAGGTTTAGATGGTTATACTCTCAATTATTCTGTTAAATTTTAATAAAAAATAAGCATGGTGAATTGTTAAAACTTCCTCTAAAAATCAAAGCACTAACAGTCTACCAGCACTGCGCTTGTTGCTAACACACGACAAATCTCAGCAGTATCACTGAAGCACCGCCATTCTATTTTAAAGCCACTAACATGTTGCATACATATATAGTAATTTCGCAAGTACCTTGCCCAATAGTTTCAGCACAACACAAGCCCAAGTAAACTACAAATGAGACAAAATACTAGTATCTCGCCATTATTTTAAGGCTTAAAATATCTGTATACTCAAACGAAACCTTGTTTCCTAAAAAAAAAAAATCCTGGGAAGAACAAAAATTAAATAAATAAATAGAACCTAGGTGCGAGGAGATATTTCTTGTCCAAGCTAATTGAAAGAACAAAACACAAATCCTACGAATGTACAACAAAATATCCATCAGCATAACTGGATTAATGGAACCCAGATCTCTTTTTGGTCCCTGAGAATTCATTTGGAAATAAAAAATGGAAAAGAAAATAAATTAAGCTTCTATATCACATATTATACAGCTTGGGGCCTTAAATTTGAGAAGAAAACAAAACCCCTTAGCTCAGGTGAATCGAGATTTTAAAAAAATAAAAAATAAAAAATAAAAAATAAAATTCAAATTTTCCTTTTCTTTTAGTTGAGTTTCCAACCGACCAAACGACGAGTCATCCTAAAATATTCTTATCGCTCGAAAAAAATTCCAAAATTTGGGCATAGATACCATTGCATCGAATCAGCCAATAACCAAAGAATAGATGAATACATATAGAGATAGTGGGAAGGGAAGAGGTATAACCTGCGTAGTTGAGGGTGTAGGATAAGCCGTTGCAGCCGCGAGCCTTCACGCCAAGCCTGAGGAAAGGGCGGCGGCGCTGCTCCAGCAGATAACGTATTCTGGCGGCGGCGGCATCGGTCAACGTCAGGGCTTGACGCCGGAGGGCCGGCCCGATCTTCTCTGCCGCTGCTGCGAAAAATGGTGAAGCCATTGTCGCCAGCCAATTTGGCGCAGAAAATGAGTTTATGCCGTTCAGTTTCAGGCTGGCTAGTATGGTCATTTTGGTAGACAGTCGGTCCATGAACTCAATGGACACGTGGCAGCAGAAATGTGGTCTGCACACGACACTTTGTGTATTTAATTAAGTGTTTCTAAATCGTTTAATAAAATGATAGTAATGATTAATAAAATTATGTGCACGTTGTTAAATATGTTAGAATTTTTCGAACTATAATAACACTTATTTCAATTTTTAATTCAATAAATGTCAAAATTTAATTGTAAATCATGAGAAATTTTATAAAATTTTAGAAAATATTAATAAATATAAAAATCATTGTAATGTTTAGAAGAAACATGTTGTGAATAAATATAAACTAGCACAATGACCGCATTAAACACATTTGAGAAATGTGAATAAAAAATAAATTTTAAATAAATATTAATTATTATGCATATTTTGAAATTCAACTAAGCTAGATATGGAAAAAAATGTCAAACAAAATGTTGTACTAGCTTCCAAGCTCATTTCCCTTTTTATAAATTTCATAAATTTAAAAATGTATCACTCATATGTCTTTTGTAATAATAATTATTAATAAAAAATTGATAATACATAAGTTTGAATCTAGGTTTTGAATCTCATTCTCCTTCAAAAAGCTCATAGTGAAAACTCAAGATAACTAAATCATGGAGAACTTGTACAGTAAAACATGAAAAGCCTTATATAGGCTTGTAACACAAGAGAAATATCCCTCAACCTTTATAACTAAAGTGTTAACAATGCATTATAACTCAACACGTTCAATGAGAGTAATACCGTCAACGATTACATGGACGATTTCAAGTAGAAACAAATTCAGAAGGAAACCGTTAACGGTTACATTTGTTTTCTACAGATTTAAATGACGATAAAAACTAAGGAGCGTCAAAGATTTAAAGTCAATTGTCTAAAGATCATATATGTTAACAAATCATAGTCTATTGATTCAAAAGGAGCATATAGGTTAACAACGTAGATTTTATCTCAGATCATATGATTTATGATATCTTATTTATTATTAACTATATCTTGTAAACTTATTTAAGTACCCTAACAAGTATCCTTCGTAAGCACATAGTGTAACGACCCAAAAAAAAAAATTTAAAAAAATTATTATTAATTAATTAATTATTATTAAGAAAATTAATTAAATTAAGAAATTTGAGGATTTTGGATATATATATATATATATATATATAAGTATATATGTAAGTATATATATATATAAGTATGTATAAGTATATATAAAAGTTTATAGTAAGGATAAAGGAAAGAAAAAAAAAAAGAAAAACTTAATTCTTAAGTTTCCTCGAGCAGAGGAAAGCAGAAAAAAAAAAAAAAAAAAAAAAAAATCCTTCTCATGCGCAGAACGGCAGGGAAAGAAAAAAAAAAAAAAAAAACTCTCTCAGCTCACGCTCTCCACTCCTCTTCTCTCTACGATTTCGTGGCGTATTATCGCCTAATTGAAAATCCAAAAATACCACCGAACTCCATTCTCCACCACCGACATATCTACCGAAGTGGATTTGTCGTAGGAGTAACATAGACATATCTCCTGAGGTAAGCAAAATTCTCATTCTTGTCTCAATTTTTCTTAAATTTTAAGCCAAATGAGCGATCGGATACCATCACGAGAATCTAGGGATGATTCTCTACAAATCTAGTGGAGCGGATTTCTCGTGAAATCGTTGTAGGAATAGCCCCAAAACTAGGATAAATGGGTTATTTAAAAATTAATTGTTATTTAATTATTCTAAATTAGGAAATGTTAAAAGAATATTTTATTAGGGTTGATTTGATTGAATCAGGGTTTGGGTGAGCATTACGAGTATTATTTTGAGAGTCCTGCAGGCGTGCTTTAGGGAATCAGGTAAGGGGGAATAAAATTATATCAGTATTTTTTTAAAAGTAAACCAGTTATTTACGAGTGTATGAAATTTATTATTTATCCATATGATTTTTAAAACCGTCTAAGTACTGGAAAATGATGATATTGTTTAAGGTTTATATTTGGGATAATTGCATATGATATTAAATCTGTGTGACATGAGAGTAATTTTTCCTAATAAATTGAATTTGAATTACTGTGGTATTTGGGTTTGTATGTGGAGGTGTTTGAAATGATTATGATATGATAAATGAATTGTTATGTTTGACTCATGTGTGGAAATGTATTGATCTGTTAGGATACTGTGTGGGAAATGAATTGATTTGTTGGATTCCTATGTGGAAATACATTGATGCGTCTGTGTGAACTAACTAGTTTGGTTATTCGTATGCATCTCAATATAACGTTGGCATGAGGAGGTTGTTATATTGCCTAAATATAAATCATGATATGATGTTGGCAGGTTGAGAAGTTTGTCATATTATCATTTATACGGGGTAGGACATTGGCAAGTCGAGGAGCTTGTTCTACTGATGTATGACACGTAGGTCATGGGGATTGGATACTGGTGAATAGTGGTGCCTGTGTAAACCACGTGTTACTGAAGTTGGAGTGGTGCTTGTATGGGCCACGTTATACCCTATGTAGGTAGTGGTGCCTGTGTGGGCCACGTTATATCTTGTGTGGATAATGGCGCATGTGTGGGCCATGTTATGTACCCTGTGTGGGCAGTGTAGATAAGAAGTGCATAGGTGCCTGTATGGGCCACGTACTGACATGTACGCAGTTGCTCTGCGTGGGCCACGTACCGAAGACATTGGAAGATGAAGTATGAGATGCGTGATTCTTGTGTGGATGTGTTGTGCACATGTGAATTTAATTATAGCATAAAATAATGGTATAGCATATTGTGAATGCATGTGTGTGCATATGGCGAGGTAAACATACCATCGGGCTTGCTGAGAAAGGCGAGTGCTCTGCTAGGTAGTTTCTTGGTATCAATGCAAAGGGATGCTACTTGTATGGGGGGGTAGACATCTCGATCCTCGTAAATCTTCGCTTTTAAAATAATAAAGATGTGTGTGCTGGCGGCGAGGTAATACTTCACCTGAGGGCTTACTGAGTAAGCTGAGTGCTCTGGTAGGTAGTTTTTAGTACCGGAGCAGAGGGAAACTACTTGTATGGACGGGTAATCTTCCCTATCCTTAGGGACTTTCACCTGCATAAAAATTATGTACTTGTGCATATTGGATGTGTGTATGATATTAGATGCCGGGGATGTTATTAATGGTACATTTTCTCAGTTGTTATTGATATTATGTGAGAAACAGTTTATTTTGGTATGTAAATATTAAAAACTCATTTGTCACATACTGTTATAATTTATTTCACCCTTATGGAGAAGTGTCTCACCCTAGTGGATTAACAATTTTTCAGGTTCTTCTCGAGACTGAGTTTGAAGGCCTAGGCTAGGATTGTATTTTGTGATTTTTTTTTTGGGTATTGTGAGATACTGATATATGTATAGATATATTTGTATGGGATTATATTTTAAATACTAGTTGTGGATATAGATATTTGGACGTTGTAGTGTTTGTTTTTGGGTTGCTATATAGAACTCTGGTATTTACTTGAGGATATTTATTTGTATTTCGTTGCGTGCATGTTAATTATGGTATCAGATATAGGTGATTGGAACACGTGGCACCCGGGCCCCACTTGGCGGATTCAGGGCGTCACACATAGTTTTCATGGTTTAATTATTGCAATTAAAATACTATTGGTTCTTCATGTTTCAAATTTTCTTTATAAAGGACTAGCCCAAATGGTGTTGGAAAACTCGTTCCATATTATTTCAACTATTCAACAATGGGACAAAACCTCTCCTCAATGTATAATCTCATTATTTGTGCAATTTTTGTACATCCATTTAAAATATGGTGATAATCGACCAATCAAAGTAGTCAGCTGAAAATTAAAATAGGAGGTTCCCGAGCAAGGGATAAGATAGTCACATAGGCAAAGCGAATCACTTATTACAAAACCATTTGAGAAAAATTACAAGTAAAATTGTTCAGGTAAAGACACGAGACAAACATCGACTAAACAATGTAGTTTTTTGAAGAATTAAAATAAGAACTACACAAGCGAAGCGAAACCAACACCTTCAAGCTTGAAAAGTTACAAGTGGTCACCCAAACAAGACTGAAGAGAGGAAGTCTGTGACGACCTGCTTAATTTTCACCTTTTTTTTTTATAAAATAAAATATATCATCACATATCTCATACCCCACCTCAACAAGTTATAATTCACCTGGACCCGTGGGTACCAGGGATACATCATAACATAAACAGAAGCCTAAGCAACAGGAAACATACAACCACAATATTGTAAATACAAAACATCTATCACATTAATGCAAATACCAAAGTCACTATACCACCGTATTTCCATATATATACAACCCAAAAATGAGATTTAAGAACTTTTCCTACAAAATCTAACTATTCCTACAAAAACTTACCCTTCAAAAAGGGCATACCACAGCTCTAATCAGTGGGGCTTTTCCCGCTCTCCTATCTGGGGCTCCTGAAAAGTTTATGAAATTTTGGGGTGAGACACCTCTCATTAAGGGAAATAAACTAATAATAGTGTGTGACAACATGAGTAAACTGTGTTATACATATCCCATACAGAACATATCAACTGTTTGTAAAATCTAGGAAAACATATACATATCAAATCAAGCCAACCAGGTTCTGATATCATATAACATATACTAAAACTGTGATACATAGATATCTCATATCATTTATTTTCACATCAATCATATCATTTTGCATATATAAGTGTATCATGAAAATCATCGGCCCGTACGCCGATATTACACATTTTATCAAAGAACGGCCCGTACGCCGGCAAACCACATCATAGCACAGCCCGTACGCTGGCAAATCACATCATAGCATGGCTCGTATGTCGGCAAACCACATCATAGTACAGCCCGTACGCTGGCAAATCACATCATAGCACGACCTATATGCCGGCGAACATATCACATATAAAAATCTCGGCCTGTACGCCGATTTTCCCATTATAAAAATCCGTATCGTAAACACAATTCTAGAACCAGTATTTCATTACAGTCTATACTCATGCCACACTAACAAATTTTCACATATTCAACATACCGTCATTTTAATAGAATTTTCCCAAATATAAATCATATATAAATATATTCATTTCCCTAAAATCGAATTCTATAATAATATACAAACATTTTTCAAATAGTATTAGCTTGGTTTATCCCCTTACCTGGCTACTGAGAAAACCCCCAAAACAATCTAGTCTAACTCCCGTAGGATTTCCTGACCAATACCCTGAAAGTGAAAATTGTCAGCATTAAACTTCAGTATTTTCATGCGCACAACATTTCTTATAACTATACTGAGGCAAAATTTGGCTTCAAAAGCCTTACCTCACTTCTAGGATGATTCCCAACTTGTTCTCTTCCACGATCCACTCCGGCAAACTTGTAAAGAACTTCGCCCGGAGCATAGTGCTTCAAATCGTCGATTCGGCGAAGATTTAGCCTGAAATCCAAGAGAGAGAGAGAGATAGAGAGAGAAAACTTAGCTTCTTTAGGAAGTCAAAATCCGGATTTTCATATTTATAGAATAGGGAAATTCGTTGATGAGTCATGTCATTCGTCGACGAAATCTTCAATAATCTCATCGACGAAATTCAGTCTTCGTCGACAAAATTCAGTCAGCTCAAATCCCCTCTCGGTATTTCTTCATCGACGAGTCTCCTGTATTCGTCGATGAATTCTCTTATACCTTCGTCAATGAGTCCCTTGTATTCATCGACGAGGAGCTGAGAATTCCTCAGGATTTTTCCTTTCCAAAATGCAATGTCGTCGACGAAGTTGACTTCATCCTTCTGTTTCCAGTTTCTATTCCCCTTTCTTTTATTATTTAAATACTGTTACTCTTCGGGTTGTTACAAAGTCAACTATAATAACTAGGCTTTTTAAAGTTTGGAAATTCCTTGAATTTATTATCGTAATTAGCATTTTGAATTTATGATCATTGTTAGTGTCTTGAATTTATGATTTAAAATTGTACAAATGATGTATGTTTGACATGAAAATGATATAAGTATGTGTAATTTTTATTGTAAAAGGACCTTAAACCAATTCATTTTATCAATACAATTGGCCTACTTTTAAATGATAATGATTCTCTCTCTCTCTCTCTCTCTCTCTCTCTCTCTCTCTCTCTCTCTCTCTCTCTTTCTCTCTCTCTCTCTCTCTCTCAATTTCATTTATCTATGATCTATTCCTTTTTTGTCTCCTTCTTCCCTTTTATAATCTATATTTATTTACCTCCCTTCCCCTTTACAAATTTCTACAAATTATACAGTTAAATTCCACATTCAGGACACCCTTTGCATAGAAGGCACTTTCCAACATCTTTGATGAAGATGACATAACAAGACCATTCATGTTGGTGCATTTTTTTTTTCCTGCTTGTGAAGTTGCAGTGTTGGTTTCTTTGTGTTGCTGAATCATTCCCTTCTCCCTAACAACTGGTATCAGAGCTTGGAAAGGGTGAAAAGCGTAATTAAAAAAATTTGAGCTTACCTTTGGGTTTGGTGATGTCGAGATGAAGCTAGGATAGTAGTTGCAGAGGCTTCACGCACCACCATACCAACTCCTCATTGCTTTCCCGTAAAAATTGTTCGCTACTAATCATGTCGGATCTCTCAGAAAGTCACAACAAAAGAAATAAAGGAAGGTGAGATCTTTTATTATAATTAAAAAAAAAGGTGGGCATTTCATTTATTAAAAGGTAAGGAAGGTACTATTATGGCTGCATTGGAGAAGTGAGTTGTGTGCGGAGGTGTTTGCTGACACGCCACATCCAAACCAAAAAAACAAAATTTGTCCACATCACTTGTGGGTCCATCTACCACGTCACTAGTGGGGCCCACCTGCCACATCATCATTGGGGCCCACATATATCGGATCAGACACATTCCTAACTAATTTGACCATTTCGGACGCATTGGTGCAGTTAATTTTGCCAAAATCAACCTCTAATTTGCTGTCTTATAATGGATGACAATTTATCCAAATTCGACATGGAAAAATTTGGCAACCGAAACAATTTTAGTTTATGGCAAAGTACAGTTAAGGATATTTTGATTCAACGTGACTTGATCAATCCGCTAATCAGAAAGAAGCTAGATAATATCAAAGATGATGATTGGACAGAGATGGAAATGAAAACGGTTAGTACCATTTGTTTATGCCTGTCAAATGAAGTTAAATTTTTGTGTTAGATGAATCATCACCTATTGAGTTCAGGAAAAAATTAGAACATAGATACATGTCAAAATTTCTAACAAATAAACTATTTTTAAAGAAGAAATTGTATTAGCTAAAAATGGAAGAAGGGGTAAATATTATTGACCACATAAATGACTACAATAAGATCATGATCCAGTTAACGAGTCTTGGTGTAAAAGTTGAAAAAGAAGATAAAACACTTTTTCTCCTGGCATCTCTACCACCTTCTTATGATAGTTTTGTCACAGTATTGCTTGTTGGTAAGGAAACCTTGAATTTGGAAGAAGTGATGGCTTCACAACAGGATATTAACACCTTTAGAAAGCCAATCGTTAACCTCCAAGGGCATGCCTTGGTTACATAAGGTGAGAAACAGACCAGGAGCAGAAATTAAAACAAAAATCAAAACCATGGAAGATTGAGAAGCAGACGGTCCAAATCAAGAGCTCTAGGAAATTTCAACAACACTCAGAGCAAAAAGAATATCTAGTGCTGGAATTGTGGCAAGACTAACCACTACCAAAATCAATGTCGATCCCAGAAGGAGCTAGAAAATAAGACCGAAGCAAATGTCGCCTCTTCTTCAAGAGAAGGAGATGCATTGCTTTGCTTTTTGGAAAGGAAAGGTGAGTCTTGGGTATTAGACTCTGGAGTCTCGTTTCACGCAACAGGAAACAAAGAAATACTTAATAGGTATGTACCCGAAAATCTTGGAAATGTTTATCTTGGTGATGACAAACCTTGTGAAATTATAGGAAAATGAGAAGCAAACATAAATTTGATAAGTACCACTTGGAGTATGACTGATGTAAGATATATTCTTGATCTCAAGAAAAATTTAATATATGTTGGACAACTTGCCAGTGAAGGTTACACTACAACCTTCTGTGGCGATAATTGGAAAATTTCCAAAGGCGCAATGGCATGCTTACGTGGTAAGAAAATGGGTACTCTTTATATGACCACAGATGCTTGCATGTCAATTTCAGTTGCTGCAGGGAATGAAGATTAAAACCTATGGCACCAGAGACTCGGTCACATGAGTGAGAAAGGTTTAAAAATCATGAACTCAAAGGGAAAGATACCAGGTCTCCAATAAGCTAATATTGACCAATGTGAGAGTTGCATCCTTGACAAGCAGGAAAGAGTCAGCTTTCAGACATTCGGTAGAACTCCAAAGAAAAAAAAATTAGAGTTGGTGCACACCGATGTTTGGGGACCGAGCCCAGTTTCATCCATTGGTGGGAAATCTTATTTTGTCACCTTTATTGACGACAATTCCAAGAAGGTATGGGTTTATTTCTTAAGACATAAATTTGAAGTGTATGATGTTATCAGGAAATGGAAGGCCATGGTGGAAAATGAAACAGACTTGAAAATCAAAAATTTGAGATTAGACATGTAACGACCCAAAATAATGTTATTTAAATAATAAAGAGGGAGGGAAATGGAAATAGGAACAAAAGGAGACAAAAGACTTTGTCGACAACATTGCATTTTGGATATAAAAACCCAAGGAATTTTCTAATGGCCTCGTCGACGAACACCAGGGATTCGTTGACGAGGGTACAAGAGGGTCTCATCAACGATGGCATGTTTCGTTGATGAGAAGATACCGAGAGAATGTTTTAGGGAATTCTGAATTTTGTCGACGAAGGGGAGAGCTCGTCGACAAATTTCGTATTAGACTCGTCGACGAGATGATGTGGCTCGTCGACGAAGGCCGCAGTATAAATAGCCCTAAACTTCGTTAATCGCAGAAAAAACAACGAAAATATTCCTCTCTCTCTCTCTCTCTCTCTCTCTCTCTCTCTCTCTCTCTTTCTCTCTCTCTCTCTCCTACGGTCCTTCCCTCTTCTCTCTTCGATTTTGGCCCCTTTAGTCGCCGAATCGACAATCTAAGGCCACCACCACGCTCCTGGAGAAATTCTCTCCAAGTTGATAGGGGCAGATTGTTGGTGGAATCAAGTTGAATTTCTCCCCACAATCAGGGTAGAGCCTTTTATTCAGTTTTTGACCTTCTGGCAATTGTAGGAAATGATGGAGACAAATAAATAATGATATTTTATTCTGGAAAATGTTGTTTTCAGGGTGTTGAGTAGGAAACCTTGCGAGTGTTGGACATATATTCAGTAGGGGCTTTCCAGTAGTCAGGTAAGGGAAATATGCTATGTTAGGAAATCTTTTATGATTTCAGCATGAATTATATATTTTTATCAAATTATTATTCATATTATATATATATATATATATATTTACATTTTCTAAAACTTGATAATATTAATATGTATTTGTGTGGCTTGAGTTGATAATCAAACAGTGCTATATTTATAAAATTTGTGAATACCATGTCAATAGTTATTAGCAGAAATACCATGATATTTGCATGTTATAGAATGACGAATTTTTCAGTATACAGTATACTTAGAAATATGCATTTTCAGTAATTTCAAAATAACATGTGTATTTGTTCCATAACGCCCCAATATACTGAAATCAGATTTTCAATCAGTTTATTTAGAATTTCAGATAAATTTTATAGGGTTATAGTTATTTTAGAAACCACAATACAAATAGTATATTACAGATATCAGTTACCTATATAGTATCAGACCCTGATGGATCAGACAGCAGTACACGGTACCGTAGCTATAGATATTCAGTTCAGAGTGCAACCACTTTACTTAGATAGTAAATGTTATGAGGTCGATCGTGCCCACGTCGGGACAGGCTCTCCATCAGATATGGATTGAGGGGGCCGATCAGACTGTCGGAGTTCAGTTGACTTACCCTGATCTGCCAGCCAGGATAGGTCCTGCCTTTGGGCCACACAACCCTATCATGAGGGGTTAAATCATGACATACAACCATCAAGAGAAATTTCTCAGATATTATGAGTACTATCAGACTTTTAGAAATAGTAGTAGTATTAATACGAAAAGTAATTTCATACAGATTGGCATGTTCAGTTATGTAGTTAATAGTTTTATTATATGTTATGTAGGTTTCCCCCTATTCCCACAAAATCGTCGCTCGTTTTGTGGTTGACTGGCTCAGTTGACCCAAAATCGGCATCGGTTTTCTTCCAACCTGAAAAACCGTCGCTGGTTTGGACTCTTATTTGTCCAAATCTTTCTTTTTCTTTTATTTCCTTTTATTTCACTCTTTTATATATATATTTTTTTTATTTTCCTTTATTTTTTGGGTTCGGGTTTCTACACTTGATATTGCATAGGTACTCAATAGATTAAGGTGTATTTAGGGCATGCATAAAGAGAAAGTGCCTTTGAAGTGCCCTTCCTAGGTTTAGAATAAAAATATGAAGAAGATGCTACCAAATGAATAACAAAAAACCACATTGCAAAAGTACGGAGAGAAAATGGAAAAAAGTATACCTATTAATTTAGATAGAAGGATTAAGTAAGAAGTGGGTTGGAACTAGTAGGACACTAAGCATAATAGGGCACAAAGTTAAATTCTCAATGAGAAAAAGAAAATTCAAAACCATAAAAGCATATCATTACATATCATAGCGGATGGTGTGGATTAAGGATGTGTTTGATTCGGTAGCTAAGGTTCATAGGATTAGATTGACATGAACTATATTAAATTGGACAAGCTATAAAAATTATCTTGTGTTATGTTTGGTTTCCCATTTAAGGGATATTTAAAAAGCCAAAAAAAAAACCCTCAATAAAAAGAAATACCCCCTCTAATGTATATAAAAAATTATATTCTCTTGAAGAAAAGGTATCAAAAGCAAATCCTCCTCACAAGCTACTATAGATGGAATCTTTTGAAATAAAATCATCAAAAGATTGAGCATCATATGATTTCATTGATATTTTGACAAATGTCTCTCAAATTATATAAACCAAACATTTTCATTCATCTTCGTAGTGGACAATCTCCATTACCTTCATCCCCATTGATCTAAACCAAAGAAAGAGATCCAACTCCTTCCCCATTCAAATCTTAAAAATAAAAAATAAAAAAATAAAAAAAAATCCAAAACTATAAATCCATCTCCAATGTAACAAAAAAAAAAAAAAAAGGAAAAAAAATGAAAAGGTATTGAAGGTTGACTGTGATTTGAGCTGCAAGGTTTGCATGCAATTGTTACTCCCATTAGGACTCTCCAACAGGAAGGTCACACTAACAACAAAATCCTCCATTTTGGGATTTGAAGATAAATATATCGAACCGCTACAAAGACGAATAGAGGGAGATGACAATGAAGAAGTGATGACATCATTGGAGGAGGCTAGATCGAGAGAATTTGAAGAGGAGAAAGGGGCATAAAAGATCGAATCAAGGCATGAGCAAGATCTAGAGACTTTGGAGCTGGAGGCAAGTTAACTTGTGGAATGGAGGGGGCATAAATGGTAGAACACAATGGGGTGTGAGGAGGAAATTGTCTAATTTGGACAAGTTATGCAATAGCTGGGGTTGGCTAGTGGAGTGGGGTGGGGTGGGGGGTGGACTCTATCCGACATAAATGGGCCAAGCTTCCCTTTCTTGGTCAGTCACATTCTACTTCCGTGTTTCACCAAACATGATTTAAAGGTCCTTGGTCTAGCCTAGCTAGTGAACAAATGCATCCTAAATTAACATTAATGAACATGCTTAGCACTCTCTTGCCCAAGCCTATATATAACAAGGCCATAAGAGGGAGGGGAAATTAATGAGAACTAAACTTAGAGATCATGAATCCAATCTTATAGTCAACAAGTAGATGTTTAGTCAAATGTTGATTAAGTTAGGTCATGACAACAAGGAAAATCAAAAGTAGAGAATTCAGACACGTCGAACTAAACTAGCATAAAGAGAATGTTTAACATGATGTAGGTTAGCCAATGCACCCTAGACTAAGTTGGTTATCTTTACAAGGACATATCGGTCATATTGACCCAACATTATCCTTTATAAAGGGTTTGACCATAATAAACATGATGTAAGTTAGCTAATGCACCCTAGACTAAGTTGGTAATCTTTACGAGGACATATTGGTTGTACTGACCTAACATTATCCTTCTATAATGGATTCAATCATAATTATCGTGGGAGAGATGTCATATAATTTGAAATGTACATGTTCTCATTTTGTTGAATATTGATGTTTCTTAAAGGTGTTATTTTTCTATAATAACCTTATTCAATTAGGGACAAATATCACTATTTGCCTCAACCCATATTAGAAACAAATTTATCTCCAACACCTTGCAACCTAAACAAGGTTGGATATCAATCATCGTGGCTAGGTCATTATTATCTTCAAGAAAATGCAACTTATAAACATTTTCATATTAGAGATTGAACTAATAATTTGCTATGAGACTTACATGCAAAATTTCTTGTCAACTTGCCTGTTTGAGAGAATGGATTTTAAGACTTAGATTTAAATCTGTGTGGTTTTGAAAATAAATCAATAAAAAATTATTTACATTGTGCAAATCTATACAAATCAAAATCCAAAGTCCAAAATTCATACTTTGGAAGATCTTACATTTGGGAGCATAAATTTCAAGTCTTGAATTTTGTATTTCAATGAATTTGAACAATATATAATGCAAAAGTCGCACAAAATCCAAATTCAAGAGTTCTCCCAAATACGTGAGTGAGGTCTAGTAATTCAATATTACTTGGCTTGTGGTTTCGAATTTCTTTAAGATATATTTATACTACTTGTGATTATGGATGTAAGTGAGTCAAGTTTATTTGCGAGCTACTCGGATTCAACTTGTCTCCTAACTCGGTTTAACTCGATTTTACTCAAGTTCGAGTTCAGTAATAGTACTTGAGTTTTTCAATTTTATTGTTTTTGTATTATATATGTCATATAATATATATTTTATAAATATATTAAATATTATATGTACATTATATATTTATATATGCATTTAATATTAATTTATAATCGAATCGAGTTTAATCAACTCGAGTTTGAGTTTTTGGAACTTGTAGTCAAGTCGAGTTCGAGTTTAACAATTATAAAATTGATTGAGTTTGAGTCGAGTAAAAAGTTTAACATTTTCAAGTTTAGTCAAGTTCGAATATTTTACTATATCGACTCGACTCAACTCAACTCGAGTACATCCCTAGTCACAATCGTGCAATGCATGTACTACATTTTTTTTATCAGTAATGTAAATTCTTGGTGTGATAACTCTCTCTCTCTCTCTCATACACACACACACATACAAAACACATCCATAGTCAAAGCACAGTCACATTTATTACCTTTCTTCAAGTGGAAGGTGAATAGTAGAAGCTCAATTGCCAACTACCATCGTCTCTATCGTATCTTTACCAAATTCAATAGCTACTTTTAATACTAGCACCATCAATCACTTTGGTGTTAGCAAAAATTTAAAATAAATTTGAACTTGCGTACCTATTGTTGTAATTAGTTTGTTGTAGTCAAATCTTGATAATTATTTTAGAAAAAATAAAATTTAGGAGGAAAATGAAAGGGAAGATAAATAAAGACATGATATTTTAGTATTTGATAATCAAAAAAATTAAGAGATAGTGTTCGTGAGCATGAATTTTAAAACTTGAATTCGAATTTTGATGAATTTAGATAAGTTTTAATATCATTTTGTATTGCATCTTATTCAAATCAAATATAATTTCGAATTTAAGACCTTTTCAGAGAATGAGAAACTTTGAAAACTAATTTTGGGAGGGAGCATATGTTTTTTACAATTAAATCTCCTTGTTTTTTCTTTTAAATTTATTTATTTCCTTATTGTATTTTTTTGGTTGTCTAAGAAAATAAAGAATATATGATATTTTACATATAAACATACATACATACATATATATATATATATATATATATATATATATATATATATGCGTGTGTGTGTGTGTGTGTATTTAAATAGAGAATAACAGATTCGAGCAGAGCAGGCGGCAGACTCCACAGATTAAGCAAGCATGTTTAGGAGTCTCCAGCAGATGTCCGTTCCGCGCGGAGCCTGAATCGTGCTCGTGTAGGGTTTAAGAGACGTGATAGACAAAGATAGAGGACGATGCCTCGTGTAGGGTTTTAGGGGGGGCTTCTTCTGCTCTTAGGTTTTCCCTGTGATTGTCAAGTGTCAACAATGGCTTTCTGGGGTGTGTCCTCTTTCTCGCTCTCTTTCACTTTCTATGCGCGCGCACATATATCTGCTTATGATATTCACGTGTTTGTGTTGGATTAGTGTGGTGTCGAACTGGCATTACTTTTGAATCTTTTGTGCCTTGTTGGATCTCTATTTTCTCAGTTACTAAAAAGAAGCTCTATGATTTCATATTGATGGACACTTCCAAGATAAAGGGGAAATAGTCATCTTGAGTGTTGTTTTATTTTTATGTTTTTTTCAAATGATTAATTTGCAAACTTCACTTTTTTTTTTTTTTTGCAGGAGTAGAAGTAAAACCCGGAAAACCATATACTCATTGCTGCAGAAACTCGAGAGGAAGGCTTCACATCTCCCAGGTATTGTTTTTGATTCCTCTTCCCATTTTCTTCCTTTAGTTACCGAGAAGGATGGACGTTTGCCAGTGGTATTGATTTAGGCTCCGCACTTCCTGGTGGAATCCGAAACCCACGTGGATGAACTGTTACTCCTTAGTTTTCTCAAAGAATGAGAAGTGAAAATTTGATCCCATTTCTTAACTTACTCCAGTTTCTGCAGTACACATTCATTGCAAATTTATGAAAATGTGAAGGAAAAGATGAGAAAGAAATGTAGTTAAATGCCCCTTTTGATCTCTCAACCAATAAAAATGCTCTACCTTGGTCTTGAAGAAATGAAGTTTTGTTGTCAATCATGTTGTACACCTGTCTAATCCAAGGACAATCTCTAACTTGGGATTTGGCCAAACAAGTGCGTGAATATGTGATAACATATGCTGCTCATACTGCATTCTTTGAGTTTTTTTATACCTTTCCACAATAATTGCATGTCATCAAAAGCCCATTTGCTCAAATTCCAAGTTAGAGCTTGTCCTTGAATTAGTAAACTATACAACATCTAAGATTTGAATGATTTTTTTTTTCTTCTTTTTTCTTGAAGGAACTAAGGAGTAACATTTTATATTGTTGGGAGACCAAGGACATTTAGCTCAAAAGAAATGTGCAGAAATCTACATGTCTTTCTTTCTTTTTTGTTTATCATGGTAAATAAGAAAGAAAGAAAAAAGGTGGCCTGGTGCACAAAACTCCTGGGTATGCACGGTCTGGGAAAGAGACGGACCACGATGGATCTATAGTGCGCAATCTTACCTTGCATTTTTGCAAGAGACTGTTTCACGTTTTGAATCCGTGACCTTCTAGACACACGGCGACAACTTTATCGTTTCGCCTAGGCTCCCCTTCAAATAAGAAAGAAAGCTATATTGTAAATCAATGAACAAAAAATTGATTCAAAATGTCCTCAACCTTCCATTTTTTGTCTTAATATTCAATGATTGGACAAATTCGTAGTTCTAATATTATTCAAGAAACAAAATACATAGAAAATCCTTACTGTTCTCCTTTCCTTTTTGTCCTTTTCCTACTATCTCAGAAGATCTTTGATCCTAACGTGGCCTTAATTTTCTCGTGCTTTGTCATCCACTAAATGGGTTATGTGCTTTATTTAGTGGGATTTGAGGATGTTCTGTAATTGTGTTTCCATTTTTAGGGTTTTGGGGAACCCTTTTTTTTTTTTTTTTTTTTTTTAATTTTCCATTTATTTTTTATTTAACTTGAATTTTGAAAAGAATCTGAGCTTTTAGTAATATGTGTTTTTTATTTTTTCAGGCAACGTTGGGGATTGGTTCTGCAATGAAGAAGAGCTTAGTACAGTGTAACATAGGGAATAGTAGTCCAGTTTTCTTATGCTGTTTGTTGCCTGATAAGACTGAATCATGCCCTTTGAGCTTGGAATTTGAAGAGTCTGATGAAGTAGTTTTTTCAATTATTGGTCCTCGAAGTGTCCACCTTACTGGTTACTATCTGGGAAATCACCCACTCAATGATGACTCGTATCCTTAAATTTTGTGTTTTTTAGTAAGATTTTTCCAACTTAACCTTTATGGGTTCGAGACAAATGTTTGACTAAGTTGAGGTGAATTATCATTTCTTTCCCAATACTAAAATAGTTAAAACAGAGGATTCAAAAACTTATTGATAAAAAAAAAAAAATGAGATCCAAAAATTATATTTACTGCTAATAGACATATCAAAAAATATATTTGCCTCTGCCATACTCACTTTTTTTAGCAACCAAGGAGTACGTGATGTTTTTAAGAAACTTTTATATGCTTCTGTTGAACAGAACAAGTTGCTCCTGTCATTACCCTTTTTCTTTAATAAGATGCAAGAGAGTTCTATGGGGAAGATATTGCAGACACAGAGACAGAATCTACTCGCCATAGTGGAGAAGACACATATGAGAATAGTTTTATTGATGATGATGATCCAGAAGTCTTTCCACTAACTCCTGTTTCCAGTGGAGGAGGTATATTTTGCAGTTCATGAGCTTCATTTATTCAGAAGTCACAATTTACAAGTCAAATATTATCTTTACTCTCTTCTGTTGGTTCTTGTAGCGGTAATAGAATATTATTTGTGTTTCATGTTATATTTACAAGTTCTTGAATCATTTTGTGTCCATTAACATCCTTGTACTTATTTTTCTTTTGCAATTTCCAAATGCTACACCCGATCCATGGCCAACTTAGCTTAACATGGACGTCAATGCAAACTGCAAAGCATGTGTAACAATGTGTTATTGTATTCAAATTTTGATTTGGCAATCCAACAAGGTTATATGCTGTGGTGGATCCAGAAATCATGGGCAAGCGGGGGCCAAACTATATATGTATAAAAAATTTATTGAGATTGTTAGACAATTGTCGATTTTTAACTAAATTATATACTCTACTAACATAAAAGAATAAAAAGGGTTTTATTAATTAGAATCACGCATTAATAAATCTCAACATAGTAAAAGTAGTCAAATTATACCACTATGAGTACACCCAAAAATATATATAAATGTATTCTAAAAGTTCAAATGTAAATAAATAATTTATCTTCAGCAATAATCATATAATTGTGCTCGCCACTGCTTTCATAGCATAAAAATTATCAATCATTGAATCATTATCAAAATCGTGAGTAATTTATTTCTCAATGTATATAATAAAGAAATTCATAAGATACTCATTTTCCACCTTCCTGCAAGTCTGGTTTTAACAAGATTTATAACTGAAAAAAAAATGCACATCTTTTAAAAATAAAGACAGTTGAAATAAGTTGAATCAATTTATCAACAAGATGATGGATTACTTATTTTATTGTTTTCACCAACTATCGACATAATTTAAAAAATACAAGGTAAGGCTGCGTACTATAGATCCATTGTGGTCCACCCCTTCCCCGGACTCCGCATACGCGGGAGTGTTGTGCACCGGGCTGCCCTTTTTACTTTTTTAAAACTCTAGGCACTGCTAAATATCAAGTTTGTAATGTTGTGTAACTAATGTTTCAAAACTTCCCTTTCCTGTAAAGTCCTCGGGATAAAATTGATATTTTTTATGATGAATAATTTTTTTTTGTTTAAGTTTTTTCATTTAAGAATCAATGAATTGTTATACACATATGTGAACCTATTCTAAATATTAGGATTAGTAATTCTTAACTTTTAACCCTTTTGATTTGAAATTTTTATACCATTTGACAATAAATTTTACATTGTAAATTTGCTTTTAACTTGATTTTTAAGATTTCTAATATGTTCTTACTATAACTTATCTTTTATTTTTTTAAATCTGTACACATTTTTCTAAATACGAGAATAAAAATTAATGTAATTACTACTTTTTAAATTATGACATAAGAAATTTAAGTGCATGCCATTTATGGTTTAAAATTAAAATATATACATGTTTGGTAAAAAATAAAACAGAAAAAAAAATGGTAATCAAGTCTTCGTTATCTATTTGATTTAATTTTCATATAATTTAAGCAATTTCTTCTTTTCTTTTGAAAAGATATGATGGAAGCTATACATACATATATTATTTATATATATATATATATTAAATAGTATGACATATATATGTATATATATTATATATATTATGTTGTATGACATATATATATATATATATATATATTCTAGTATGTGGTACTTATTTAATGAAGAGGACTTTTTGCAAGGGAATAGGAATGGGCAGCAGACTCAAAGGCCAATTGAAAAGAAAAAATTGCAGAGCCTGGGGGGGGGGGGGGGTGTGGTCCAGTCACCCTTTACGTCTGCCACTGGTTATATGAATCTCATCCATCCAATAACTAACAGATTGAATTCAAAGAGTTTGTGATTTGGTTGGAAAAAAATAATTAGCAGTGATATTTTCTTTTTTCCCATTCAAATGATGAGGAAATGGCTGAGCAAATAAAACTATGGGATGATGGTCCCGCCCCTCCCTTTGCTTAAAATTTGATGAGGTTTGAACATTGGACCTTGGGGTCTACTTGCCTGAGATTTTTCCAGCCTAAGTGCCTGCATGGGGATTGGGGAAGTTCTTTCTTTTATTTTGTGTGGTTATTTGTATACTGCTTGAGGCTGATCATTTATGGCTCTTTTGGTTCGACAGAATAGCTATTTATTGGAATAAGATAGAATATAATTGAAATTTCGGGAATCAAGGGAATAGTTATTCCATATATATTCCTAATTATTTCATTCAACATGTAATAACAAAGGAGTAGACGTCCTATGATGAAATTTGGGAATAGTTATTCCTTATTATGGACTCATAAAATGTTTAACATTGTTATTTGCTTTATAGTAACAACATAATTTCTTGTATAACTAATTGTAAACTAACCTACTAAAGCTCTATTTCTAGGAATAGGCATTCCATAAACCAAATGTAACCTTGAGGAAGTTAATATCCATTATGTTTCACTTCAGCATCTCTTAGCCTGCTTAGTCTTAGCATTCTTTTTATATGATAGGATCAGGAAGAGTTATCATGATTATTTGTGTGCTAATTCATTATGGATCGTTTAAGGAATTTAATATCCACCCTTTTTTTTTTTTCTTTTCGGATATAGTTTCTTTAGCTTGCTCTATTTAAGTTTTTTTTTTGGTATAGTGGGATCAAAGAGGGTAGTCAAATTCGATATCTTAATGTAATCACAATGAAATTTGAATCCCAAATTGAATTTCTAGTAGATTTGCTGCAGATGGTGTTCAAACAAAACTCAAATTGTTTTGCCACATTCTTGCATTTTCTTTAACGCATGTCTCATATGCTTTGCTCTATGGCGATTACCGAATGACATACCTCAAGAGTATTACAAATAGTAATTTGATGAATGCTCTTGATTTTTTGCTGTTTGAATCTTCACTGTTTTTTATTCAGAAGTGATGTTGGATGATGACAAACCTAAGAAGACTGGTAGACGTAGAAGGCTTAAGAAAAAATACCAACTCAGTGAGTCTGATGATGATCATAATTCTCAACAACCAATTGTTGCTAATGGTAGTAGAGGTGTCCCAGCGTTGGAAAGTGAAGATGATGACAGCTTTCCAATTTCCTCACTATTTAGGAGGAATAGCACTGAACAGAACATGGAATCAAGTGCAGGAAAAAAAGATGAGGAAACAAGTAAGTCTGGCGAGAAGAAACCAGCAGATGATCTTCGACATGTTGCGTCAAAAAGGAAAGCTGATGTTACCCTTCCTGAGAGGTACAATTGGTGGTCAAATTGATAGGTTGTGTGGTTGCTCATTTTTTGTACAAATTTTTTCTATGAAGCATGGACACAAACAAGGGATGCAGGTATGATGTGACATGGATATGGGGCATAGACAATTCTGAAAAAAATATAGAACATGATGCATTAGGGACACACTAATAATGACTCTATACGTTATATTTGAATATTATTCATGATAATATTAAGTTCTAAACATTTATACAACACTATATATATGTGTATATATATGCATCTTTCTTTTTCATTTCTTATATTCTAAAAATCCTCAATGCATCACTTTTGCTATTGTAAAATTTTGGAAACTTTATCATAATTTTTCTGGAGAGCAGTTACTCTTATAATTATTATTCTTTAGGTGGAAACTAAAGGAAGTCACACTATAGTGTGTTATTATGTCTATAAGAATGTTAAAAAAGTCTCAGAGAAGTGTTGTAGAAGTATCTGATATTAAAATTACGTTTAAAATGGAAAGTGTTAGATGCATGTCAGAAGAGTTCTTGAAGAATGTCGATGTTGACATGGACATCTTCTAGGAGTGTTGTGCTATGCTTACGCTGGTTAGACTACACTTTTACAGTTTGCATGTCAGAGAATGGGGCAGAGGAGTTAGAAATATCATGTTTTTTTGGGTGTGAAACCTCTGGAGTGTTTGTCATGTTGTAAAATATACTACTTGTCAGTTTTGTTGCCTGAAGACCGATCATCCAGCAACACACATTTTATAACTACACATTCACAAAGGATGCATTTGTGCTGGAGTGCCACAAACTATATAAAGAACCTTAATCATCTGCTTCTGTATTTGCATGAGCATTTTATTGCTTATAGTTGAAGTTTTTTTTCCCTTCTGCGTCTATTTACTTATATATTTTGGACCTGTGTGCGTGTGCGTGACACACACACACACACACACCTGCATTTGTCTGATCATTTAAGCAGAGAAGCTGATGCTCTGAACTGCTCTTTGCTGCCGTTAACTAGTGTGGGACTTGCAAATGATGCAAGGCCAAATAAGAGAAAGAAACAGAAGACCAAGGAGGGAAAAAGTCCAGAAGCTAATTGCGCTGACCATGGCAATGTCCCTAAAGATGACACAGCCTGCCAAGATGAAGCAAAGACTGAGAGAACATGCTTGGATTTGCCTGTGGGAGACATAAAACATCATAATTCACCCATTGATAAGTGAGAACAAATCTTCAAACTTATGATATACTGACTTGAACAGTTGTTCTTAACTTGGTTTTGTGAATGTTTTGTTATTTAGTTGTTACGACTGGGTCATGGAGGGAAATAATTTATTTCTAGGTTCTTTCTATCATCTCTGCCCTTGTATATAACAACAACACTGACAAAGCCTTCATCCCAATTCCCAACTATTTGGGCTTGGTTGTATCATTGTATGCATCAATTTTTCTCCATGCACCTCGATTTAAGACTATCCCAATTATTAAATATTTGTTTGTTCTCTCAATCCACGTTCTTCGTGGTCTTTCAATAGTCTTAACAATGCTCTCCACATCAGTAAATCATTCTCAGATATTTCTCTCCTGTAACTACATGGAAAATAAAGCCAATTTATCATTTGGAGTTATTCTGGTTTATGGTTTATGTTTTTAGTTTGAAAATAAAGCCAATTCGATTCACATTCTTCATGATCTTTCAATATTCTTAATGCTGTCCACATCATTAAATCATTCTTGGCTATTTCTCTCTTGCAACTACATGGAAAATAAAGCCAATTTATCATTTGGAGTTATTCTGGTTTATGATCTATCTTTTTAGTTTGAAAAAAGGATGTAATAGCTGAGGCCTTCAATCTCTGTCCATGAAGAATCCTCTTGGAGCTGGTTCAAATGATTGAGTTGCAGTTTGGCTTGTTGAAGTGAGCAACCCTGAGCAAAATCGTTTCTTATAATCTCAGTCAAGTAGATCTTTGACTTGCCCGTCTCCTATCCTCTTTTTAGTTTCCCTGGCTAAGAAGGGCGGATTTACCTTATTGCACTAGCACACCGCCTATGGCATAGTCTGGTGCATCTTTGTGTATTTCAAATGGTTTAGTGTGAGTTGGCAACTGCAATTCGGGGGTCTCAGGTGTTTGGACAGGTTTTAGATTGTTCATTTCTCTGTTTTGTTTTTGGATTTGTATATTATATGCCACAATTATGTATGCATGTTGCTGTACCTTGTGTGTAGGCATTTTGACATCAATGGCAACCAATATGCTGATGAAGCTCATTGTGAAAAAATTAAGAAGAAGAAGAAGAAGAAAAAGAAGAGTGAGGAAGACGGGTTTGTGAATGTGGAGGCATCACTTCCCCTAATGGAAGAAAAGAGTGGCACTTTATTAGAGACTGTTGACAGGGATTTCAATGCCAAATCATCTCCATGTAGAACCTTGACAAATGGACTTAGTATCGAGGAACTAGAGATGGGTGAAGCAGATGGCAGAGTAGCTTCTCAGGGGAAAAAGGCAAGTTTTATTTTATCATTGTTCTCCTTTTTTTTTTTTTTTTTTTTTACTTTTCTTATTTGATGATTTGATTAACATTCTTTAATAATCCAAAACATATTTCGTTTTTATTATTGTTTCAATTTGTTTGAATTGTGTTTGTTTTCTTCTTATCATATTACACTCACTATACATTTGGTAATATCAATGGAGTGGAATCAAATTTGTCACTTGATTTCTGCATGTTCTTTGTTTAACTTTATATACCACGCCATTCCATTCTCTGAACCAAACATGATAGAATGTCTTTATTGTGCGTAATATGTGCAAGTTTGCTTGCCAATGGATTTTTAAGACTTTGTTGATTGAAATTACAAGAGAGCGGGCCTTGGATCAATGATAAGGTTGCTCCTTTATAATTGGTTGGCCACAGGTTCGAGTCCAAGGAAACAGTCTTTTTGCATAAAAACAGGGGTAATTCTGTGTACACTGTGACAACCTTTTCCCTGCCTCGCAAAGCGGGGAGCCTTGTGTTCAGGGTTGCTTTTTTTTTTTTTTTTTGTAATTTGAAATTATCATTCTTTTGTTTCAGGTTCGAGTCCACTTTATTGGCAAGTTAAAGGACAATGGGCAAATATTTCACTCAAATATTGGTCAGATTCCCTTTAAGTTCCGCTTAGGTATTTTCTTGCAGACTTTGTCTTCACTACATGTTGTTTCTTATTGGTTTAAAAGAGATTACTGATTTTTTTTTTCTTTCCTGCAATATGTTATCCATTGTAGGCTCAAGAAAGGTTATTGAGGCATGGAACATTGGTCTGGAAGGTAGTTGGATTGACAGCTTATTTTTTCACTTTGTAGTTTAGCTGTTTTTGTTTTTTTGGTGTTTGGAAAGTATTATGATATATTTCACATATGCATGATTTCAGGCATGCGAGTTGGTGGCAAAAGGAAAATTATAATCCCACCGTCAATGGGGTATATGATCTAAAAAATTTATTAACATTTCGTCCCATTTTGCTTTTTGTTTTTTAATTGTAGTGCTGGCACTGGTATGACTTCTTTTATTATGATCATGATGCAGCTGTGGGAGTGAAGGAGATGGTGACAAGGTGCCACCAAACTCATGGCTGGTGTATGAAATTGAATTGGTTGGTGTTCGTTGATTATTTTACTCCATTGCTCGAGGTGCATAATTCTCTCTTTCAAGTGTTATTTTCATTATGATGCATGCTGCATGCTGGCTTTTGTTGCCATTTTAGACGTTCTGTTTTTACATGACTTTACAACTGGTATGAAAGAGTTTGTTCAGTCAGATATTGCACTGAATGCTAGGAGATCTGAAACTAATGGAAAGAGAAAATTTGATGATACTAACTAGGGAGGATAATGTAACTTATATGTGTGAAAAGGTTCTCCCTTGGGCACTGATTTGGTTAGTTGACCAACAACCATTAAAAGAAAATTTAGTAAAAGAAAAATTGCGAAGTTAGAGAAATTGAAAAATCAGGATTTAATTTATAGTACACTAGTAAAGAGAAACATAAAAATGGGAATTGTAGACAAAGACCTAAAAGATTATGTAGTAGATGTTAAAAGAATAGGGGATAGGATCATTAAAATCAGGATGGTTTTAGGCTTGGAGATAGTGAACATCATTAGTCCGTATGCTTCCCAAATAGGCTTAGTAGAAAATCTTAAAAGATAATTTTGGGAAAATATGGAGAGTCCAAAGGAAGATATTCGGGTAGTAAAGAAAGTTGGTGGTGGGATCAAAAAGTTCAAAAAGCCGCCAAGACAAAAACAAACTGATATAAAATATGACCAAATTGTAGAATTATAAAAAATATTGAGAAATATAAAAAGTAAGAAAATGCAAAGATTTGTAGGTGATGTAAAATGTATAAAGGACGAGAATGATAATGTCGTAATTAGAGACGATGACTTAAAGTAAAGGTGGCAGAGATACTTTGATAAGTTGTTTAATGAAAACTAAAATGAAAGATTGAATTTGAAAGTGACAAATAAGGAGAATACTAAAAATATGAAATTTATTTTGCAAAATTAGAGTCCTTAAAGTTAAGCTGACATTAAGAAAGATGAAAAGTAGGAAATCTATAGGACTAAATAAAATACCACTTGAAGTTTGGAACTGTTTAGGGGATAAAGGAATTATTTGGTTAACAAATCTATTCAACACTACTATAAAAACAAAGAAAAATGCTAGAAGAATGGAGAAAAATTAGATTAGTACCTTTGTACAAAAACAAAGACGGTATTCAAAACTATAATAATTATAGTGGAATTAAGATTATGAGTCATACGATGAAATTATGGGAAAGTGTAGTTGAATATAGAATATGATTAGAAACAAAGATTTTGGAAAATCAATTTGGTTTTATGCCTAGGAGATCAACAATAGAAGTTATTTATTTTTTTAGAAGTTTAATGGAAAAGTTTAGGAAAAAGAAGAGGGATTTACATACAGTTTTTATTGACTTAAGAGAAAGCTTATGATAGAGTACCTAGGGAAACTCTTTGGTGAGTCTTAGAAAGGGAGTGTGCAGTAGATATACAGAGGTCACTAAGGATATGTATGATAAAGTAGTGACTAGCGTTAGGATTGTAAGAGGAGAATCTAGAGGTTTTCCAATTACAGTAGGTGTACATCAAGGTTCTACTTGAGTCCTTGTCTTTTTACTTTAGTAATTGACGAAGTAACTAAAAATATCCAAAATGAGATTCGTTGGTATATGTTGTTTGCAAATGATATCTTGTTGATAAATGGTAGTAGGAGCGGAGTGGAATCTAAGTTAGAACTTTGGAGAGTCATATTAGAGTTTGAAGGGTTTAGGATTAGTAGAAATAAAAAAGAATATATGAAATGTAATTTTAATAATGTAAAGAGTAGCAACAGAGAAAGGACTAAACTTGGTAATTTAGATATTAATAGCACTAATAGATTTAGATATCTTTGATCTATTATGTAAGCTGAAAGGGAAATTGAAGAAGATGTAGTGTATAGAATTAAAATAGGTTGGGTAAAAGTGTAAAACTGAGGAGTGCATTAGGTATGTTGTGTGATCGTAGAATACCCTTAAAATTAAAAGGAAAGTTTTATAAGACGGTTATAAGGCCAGCTATACTTTATGGTTTACAATATTGGCAACAAATAATTTGGAAAGAGGTAGTGAGGAAGGATTTAATGCCCTTAATAGAGGAAAACACTTTCGATCAGGTCAATTGGCGTAAAAGGATTCATGTAGCTGATCCCACTTAGTAGGACTTAAATCTTGTTGTTATTGTTGTATGTAATTGCTGATGGGATTTATGTTTATCATCAAAGTTTAGAAGTACTTCGGTGTCATGAAAGCATATTTTCAGAGGTGACATGGATGTTGCATGGTAATTATAGTATATTTCCAAGGCGGTGGCTGTTGAAAGGAGCGGAATTCATTTTTCTTCAATTTAGGTTACTACAGGATTAGTTATTTTTTTCCAAAGTGTCAATCTCATGATGCAAACCTAGTCTTTGGATCATCTTGAACATGATTGCAATTTTTTTATTGCTTATTCTTGCATATTGACTTTATGTGTAGATGCTGAAGCATGATATCTTTATTTCCTAGTGCATTTACTCCTTTGGGAAAATTGCATTTTTGGTTCTGAAGTTTGGGAGTTGTCTCAATTTGGCTCCTGACATTTTAGTTTGGATCTCTAAACCTGCAACAAATGCTAATGGAAGAAGCACATGGGCCTCTTAAGAGAGCATTTGGAGGCAAAGGAAAAAAATATAGGCATTTGGGGGAAGGCCAATTACAAACCTCATTCTTGAACAGATGCAGAGAGGCCAAAGGGGTGCTGCAACTGCGGCCACCACTGGCGAGCGCGCCATCTTCTTTGGGGAATCGCACTGTTCATGGACTGGGTACCCAGTGAGCTACATGTCCAATCTCCATTCCCAGCTTCACCTTCCCTATCACCTTCTAATATATTCTTATTTTCACCATCCATCTTTGATATTTAGAGAGATTTAGTGCCATCAAATACGACTCATTGCAGCTGATGAATAGCAGTTGCAAGGGCTCCTCATTGCTTTTAAAATTGATATGATTCGTCTAGCAGTTCCATCAAAGTCCCAAATGGCCAACTCCTTATGTTTTCAACTTCATACCCGCCACTCCCAAACTATGACTGAACCTCTCAACTCTATATGCATTCTTCAACATCCTGTCAATCACTCACAGCAATAACAACCACCAAGTCTAAGTCACACTAGGTTAGATTGGCTACGTGAATCGTATTTCGCCATCCTCTCAATCTACGCCAATATTTGCTTTGACAAAATGGGGGCTATTGAATCCTTAATATCTCAGCCCAAGTTATTCTAAGTCTGCCCTTAATCCTCCTACAACCAGTGACTTTAATTAGCCCTCTCCTTATTAGTGCATTATTTAGCTTATGTTACAAGTGCCCTCATCTCAGCTGCTCTTCCCTTACCTTTTACAAATGCTATGGCTAACTGTTCACGAATGTGTTCACTCTTTAATGGTTTTTTTCCCCTTTTAATTATACCACTCGTCCACTTTAGCATTTTCAATTTAACAATTTTTACTTTTTGGATTATATTGTGTGTTATCATATGACAGTCGGTCTTTTATAGTGATTTCGTATAAATTTCTTGTTAAATTTAAGGGTATTCTACAATCACATTACACACTTGTAGCACTCCATTTTACGCGGTCTACTTTATATGTATTTTATTTTCTTCAATTTTTCTGTAGACCCAAAGTATAGAAATTGTGTTCTTGACAATTAAGTTTATTCTTTCTGCAATATTCCTTTAGAATGACATTCGACACTTATTTTCTTTGTACTTAAAGCCTCTAAATTTTAAAGATTTGTGTTATAATTTTAATTTTAAATTGTACTGCATTTTCAGTTTTGTCAATCAAAGCCAATTTCATATGTAAACGAGATCCACTATGGAATCTCTTTTTTAATATTCATAATAAGTTCATTCATCACTAACCCTAAAAGATAAGGGTTCAAAACAGACCCTTAATGCAGATTCACAGTGATCAGAAATTTCCTGAATCCTGCACTGGTAGTTCTGGCATCAGCTTTTCATTTGTAGCCAGTTATTCCTTGGCTGCATGTGGGCTTCTTCAATTGGCATTTAACAGCTAGTTATTAATTGGGCCAATGAGTCACAATTCTAAAGAATTGAGGTTTTATGTGTCCAATTACGATGTTATGGACTCGAGTAAACTTCAAACTTTTGGGAGCAAAAATTATAATTTTTTTTTTTCCATTTCAATCTCAGATTTTGTTGGTGCTACTATACTTTGGTATTTATAATTTTTATTTATTGTTGTTTTTATCTCATTACTATGCAAAATATGAGAATTGTTTGTATCTTGCTTTGCAGGCATTTTGCCCCTACAAAGATTATTGCTGGAGGAACATAGAAGACACAAAATGTGCAAATAACCAAATGTTTGATATGTAATCTTAGAGTATAATGTAGCGGATCGATCACTATTTATACATGTGTCATATAATTTTTTTGTTCTATTTTACACATCTGAATGCATGGGCATTTGCTTTTCTTAATGATTTTAACTACTACATTTTCTATGAGTAATTGCATAAATGAAAGAATTTGAATGTAAAGTAATGTCACTCAATTGTTTTTCCCATTGATTTGAGTTTCGTTCAAAAAATTGTTAATTTTCGATCCATAATTTTCTACTAGGAACGTTCAATTCAATATGGTTAATTCTTGGGCTTTGGAGATGAGAAAGTTGGTAATGTCTTATGTTGGCAAGAGAGTTGAGACGTAACACATGGACATGGCTGCAACCATTTCTAGCAATGTGTCTTGTTATTAGCTGTGGAGCAAGTGCTATGCATGTGCTCTTCTTCATGTAAAATCGGGTACCGAACGTTCTTCAGTTGATTGGCTAATCCATCTGATTGGTTTGGGTTAACATAAGCATGACAATATAATTATATTATTTTAAAAAATTTTAAAAATACATAATAAAAAATCAATTAATAACATTAATAAAAAAAATACTTAGATAATTATGATGTTTTAAATGTTTTTCATATACAATTTTCATACAAACTAATTAAATGATTAACACATCTTAAAAAATAAAATAGTTTAATATTTTTGTTTTGTAATAATTTATCATAGTATTACAACAATAACAATAAAATCAAGTCTTAAGTCACATTAGATGGGGTTGGCTCTGTGAATTCTTTTTCGTCAATTTATGCGATCATGTATCATTTTTTTTTTTTATAGATTCAGGGATATTAAATCCTTATTATTTCTTTTCAAGTTATTTTAAGTCTATCCTTACTCCTCCTACTGCCTCCCACAGTAATTAACTCACTCTTCCTCATTGGTGTATCATGAGCCTACGTTGCAAGTGTCCATACTATCGTACGACTCATAAGTTTAATTCTATGATAGTTATTACAATTTTGAATATCTCATTTATTTTTGTATATAGGTATTAAAGTGCTTTTCCTCCATTTATATGACATTTTCTTAGTTTTTATAACTATATTAAATAAATTAGTTAATCATATAATTCCGTTATCACCTAAGCATTTCCAAACTTCAATTGGAATGTTATCTGGTTCCATAGTTTTCCCATTTTTTAAAAATCTTTTTTAGTCCAAACTTAACTTCGTTAATTCTAACTTTGCGAATAAATCTCATATTTTTAATCTTTTTCTCATTTGACAATTTTAAGTTTAAGCCTTGTATTTGATTTTTATTAAATAACTTACTAAAGTAACTTCGCCATCTTTCTTTAATATTTTCGTCCTTAAACAAGACAATATCATCCTCATTTTTTATACATTTTACATTTCTTTTTCCTTTCTCTAAATTTAGTAAGTTTAAATATATCTCTTTCCTCTGCTTTTGTATCTAATCTATCATACAAACTATTAAATGATCTGTATTTAGCTTCACTAACGGATTTTTATGTAACTTTTCTTGCCTATTTATATTTTTCAAAGTTATCCCCGTTTCTACATTTTTGTCACGTTTTAGACCAAATTCTTTGTCTTTATGGATTTTTGTATCTCTTTATCCCATCACCAACTTTCTTTGCTATTTGAAAATCTTCCTTTTGATTCATCTAAAATCTTTTTTGCTATCTTTTTAATAGAGTTAACTAATATACTCCAAAGAGTATTTGTATTTATCCCATCCTCTATAGTCCAATCTCCATCTTTGATAATTTTATCTTGAAATTTTATTATAATTTCTTCTTTTAGGTTCTAACACCTAATTCTCTTACACTGATTTATTTTATCTTTTTTCTTCCATTTTTTAATACATATGTCTAACACTAAGACTCTATGTTGTGTGGTTAGGCTTTCACTTGGAATAACTTTACAATCCTTGCAAAATAAACGATCTACCCTCCTAGTTAAAAAAAAAAAATCTATTTGACTTCTATTTTGTCCACTTTTAAAGGTTATTAAGTGTTTTTCTCTCTTCTTAAAGCAAATATTTTTTATACAAATTATCATAGTATTAAAGAAACATAAATTAAAACTCAAAGTTATACTTCATAAATTAAAATTATAAAATTAAATGACTTCCCATGTCAAAAATGTAAATGATTAAAAAAAAAAACAGCTCAAATTTATATTAAGTGAGAAATTCATTGAGTTAGCAAAATAAAAAAAGAAAAGAAAAATCTTACCATCTTGAGCAAGGCACAATTGAATTGTGGTGATGAATTCTTCATGATTTGGGTTGGAAAATAAGATTTACTTGTTGAAAGTAATATTCCAACATGTATGTATATAGTGTTTATGATTAGCGTAAGTCTTTACCTTGTCATCAATGGACATTTGATTAGACTTTACTCTTCTCTACTTAAATATCAAAGTATTTTCTCAAATGTAAAATCGAATTTTCTAAGATTTGAACCCTAACAATTTAATTAGAAAAGTCTTAGATTTACTTCCTTAACCACCATTTAGAACCGCATGAAGGGAATTAATTTTTTAGGTTGGTGTCTATCTTTGTGGTTATCATTCTTACAAGATGGCTTGCTAACTTTGAATAAAATTTTTTATTTTTGGTATGAGCCTTCATTACTTATGATTTGGCTAGTAAGAGGAATTAATGTGTAGATGTTAGTATTTGCATGTGCATGCATGGGCTAAATAGAATTCCATTAGGTTGTCTAGTCCTTTTGATGCACCAAACATAGATGTAAAGTGCTTAACAACCGTAACATATAACCACTTTTAGCTTAGAGTAAACCTACTAAACTTAAATTGCCATCTCATTAAACTTATATTCTTATTGAACAAAATTATATATGGAAAGGATGATATTCCTTTGACCTTTATTTATAAAAAGGCTCCTAGCTTGTAATAACCCAAGAAAAAAAAAAAATGAATAATAATAATAATAGTTAGTATTTAAAAAAAAAAAAAAAAGTGTTTCTCTGTTAGGATCCTTGATTCCATGTTTGATGCCTAAGAAAGACCTTGTCTAAGCGAGTGCTCAGAGACCATTGCGGCTCAGTCGCTCCCTGGAGGTCGGCCTGGTCAAAATGGAATTTCATAGGATAAACAGGGTAGACACTGTTTATATACGTAAATATGTACATAAAATAATGTTTTGACTGACATAATTTGTAGAAATATATGATAAAATAATAATAATGTAAGTATCATATGCGGGGCCCACAAGACTGTGTGGGGCCCACATGAGTCCCGAAGCCGTATGGAGGTTTACACGAGTCTCGAAGCTATTTAGGATGCATAAAATCGTATAAGAATTATTCGAGTTACGTAGGATCCATTCGGGTCTCGAAGTTGTGTGGGGCCCACAAGACCGTGTGGGGCCCACATGAGTTTTCAAAATTCAAATTAAATTCTTGTTCAAAAATAAATAATAAAATAAATAAATACTAAAAATAGTTTAAAAGTAATAACAATGATAATAATGATTAAGAAAAATAATAAAATAATAAAATAATTAATTAACTAATTGATTAATTAATTAGGTAAGTAATTAATTAAGAATTTATTTAATGGGAATGGTGGCAAGCACTCCCACATGGCCTCCATCCCCATCCCATACTCAACCCATACCTTGCCCATCCTTTGCCCATTCTTTAATTTTTAAAATTTTAATTTCACCCATCTCCCCACACTTTTACAAATTCTATTTCTTCCCCAAAATTTTCCTATAAATAGGGAGCTCTCAACCTTCATTTTTCACAACAATTTTCCAAGGAAGAGAAGGATTAGTGAGTGAAAGAATTTGTGGTGGAGAGAGAATTTTTGAATAAATTCTCAATCACCCACTTTTTCCGATCTCATTTCTTAAAGATAATTATTGTGTTCGTAGCACACGGTAAAAGAAGAAGGTAAGTAAATTTTGATTATGTTAGTTTCTTTTTATTTTAAATTCATACCCGAGCTTATTTTGTACGTAAATTTTAATTATGTTACTTAGTTCCACAAAATTTCCATGACTTTATTTTTACGCATATTTAATTATACCAGTTCTATCTTTAATATACTTGCATCTATTTTTGGGTTAAGAAATGTTCCAATCCCCTCGGGTAAATTTTCAGCATTTCTTTCTATTCAAAAATAAAATTATATATATATTTTTAACACAAAAATTGTGTGGCATGAGTTTATTTTTACGTTACATTTTTTTATGTAAATATGAGTAAAGATAAGATTTTCACGATATTATTTTAAATTGCATAAATTATAATAAGATGATTTTCAAACCCCTTATGGCAACGAAAGTTCAAAGTTACAGATGCTCGGTACCGCAGCTTAAAGTTTATACGGATCAGAGTGCACCCACACTGTTTACAGAGTGGTTATTTATGTTAGTGGATTTCTCCTGAGTGCACACCTGGTTTAAGTCCAGGACTTAATAAGGAAAATCTCACTTAAAGTTTACGTACGTTGATTTAGTTTGGTCGGCCAGCCAGCTAAGTCCAGTCTTCGGACCGCACAACCCAGTCATGGGGGTAAACATGACTTACGGCAAACAGGCCTAAGGGTGGTTTTTATAATATATGTTTATACATATTTAATTATGTGTACAAAGTTACTGATGATTTGAAGGAAAAGTGTAAGTTTACGTGAAAAGGATCATTTTGGTACTTAAATGACGATCTAAGGAACACGTATAAGGAAAAGTATATGTATGTTTATCATTAAATATTTTTACAGTTTTAAAGTTAAAAGTTTAATTTAGTAGTTATAGTATATGATTTAAAAATTTATTGTTGAAATTGATGACAAAAGTTTTATGCAGAAATTTTTAAATTTATGTTTATTCTAGAAGCAGTCTTGAAGTTATAATATTCATTATTGTTTTACGAAATTCTTTAAAAACTCATTTTGGCCACACACTAATAATAATCTTATTTACTTACTGAGCGTCGTCTCATCCTAATCATATTTTATTTCAGATAACTCTGAAGGACATGTCGGGAATCAGACTTAACAAGCATGCGGGTGGGGATTAGAAAAATAAAGATTGATTAGAAATATTAGTATGGTTTCAGATATTTATGTTTGTGTATTTTTCCTTTTTTTTTTTTGAAATAAATGATTGTAATATGGAATATTAGTGCTCTGGTTTAATAAAAATTGAGTTTATTTGCTTCCGCTGTAAATTAGTAGTAAAAAGTTAATATCCCAGGCCCTTCGGGGTCGGGGTGTTACATTTGGTATCAGAGCAATAGGTTATAGGTTCTGTAGACTTTAAGAAATAATTTTACCAGAGCATAGGCATAACCATGATGTGGGTAAGAACGGGTAAATTAGGATGTTTTTCTTTTGCCTATAAATTTGATAAAATTTTAAAAAAATGAGGTTATGATTTTAAAATAACTCTAGTCCTTTCCCTCAGAATGGACCCAAGGAACAACAACGTAAGTGTTGAAGGAAACGAGAATAATACGAGTACTCGCAATGGAGAAGACATCAATGCTACTACAGTGTTGCGTGACGTGGCACAAGTCATGAAGGAACTTCTGCGGAACTCCAAGGATCGGAATGATACACCAACCCATGGAGGTTGTACGGTTGAACAGTTCAATCGAATGCACCCTCCGACCTTTGAGGGAAAAGCCGATCCAATTGCTGCAGAAGATTGGATGCAAGCAATGGAAGAAATACTACGAGTCCTTCATTGTACGGACGAACAGAAGGTGCTATATGCAGCCTATAAAATGATTGGTGAAGCCAAACGATGGTGGAACTCGAAAAAGTTACTCTTGGAGGAAGGACCAAATCCAACCGTCCTTACGTGGGAGCGTTTTAAGGAAGTCTTCTTTGAACGATTTTTCCCCAAAACCACCAGAGATGCTAAAGCCAGGGAATTTTTGGAGTTGAAACAAGGAAATATGAATGTACAACAATACGCAGCAAAGTTCATTGAATTATCTCGTTTTGCATCTTATTTGGTTCCAGACGAATCAAAGAAAGCTCGAAAATTTGAAGAAGGATTGACCTCAAGGATTTATGAGATGGTAACAGTATTCGAGCTCGAAGACTTCTCCCAATTGGTGAACAAAGCAACGAAGGCAGAAGAAAGTCTACAAAGGAGTGCGGAGATATCCGAGCAGAGAAAGAGGCCCATGCCACAAGGGTCTCACCCTGGTAGAAATCAAGGACCTTGGAAAAGGAGCAACAACAACAACAGCAATAGTAGCAGCAGCAATGTGGGGCGAGGACAAACAGCGAGAAACCCAAACAATGCACAAGGCACCCCTTGTCCAAAATGCAAAAAATTACATGGGGGAGAGTGTCGAGCCGGACTAGGGGTATGTTATCGGTGCGGTGAACCTGGTCACATGCAACGAGAATGCCCACAAAATCAACAAAGAGGAGGCAACCAGGCACCTCGAAGCAACAATCAACAGAACACCACTCAGGCACGTGTCTATGCCCTCACTCCAGGAGATGCCGAAAATACTAGTGATGTGGTGACAGGTATTATTCCCATATTCTCCAAGAAAGCAGTAGTATTATTTGATTCTGGAGCCACACACTCCTTTATATCTACAGCTTATGTTAAAATATGCGGGGTAGAGACTCAGCCATTAGAGACTGAGTTATCGGTGGGTACACCAATGGGAACGTCGGTAGTATGTAAAAAAATACTTAAAGGCTATCCAATTTGTATTGAGGAAAGAATACTACCGGCTAACTTGGTAGTATTTAATATGCACGGGTTTGACGTAATTCTTGGGATGGACTGGCTAACTTCTAGTTATGCTAGTATAAATTGCTATAATAAGGAGGTGGTGTTTAGACCTCCTGGAGAACAAGAATACAAGTTCAATGGAACTCGTGTATACCCTTCACCACAAATATTGTCGGCAATCCAGGCAAAGAGATTACTCTTGAATGGATGTCAAGGGTACCTAGCATGCGTGGTGGAGGCACCAAAGGAAGAGTTGAAGCTCGAGGATATCCCAATAGTAAGGGAATTCTCGGATGTATTCCCCGAGGATTTACCTGGGCTACCTCCTGATCGCGAAATCGAGTTTGTTATCGACCTACTACCAGGGACGACACCGATATCTAAAGCTCCATACAGAATGGCACCAGTAGAATTGAAAGAACTGAAGGAACAATTACAAGAGTTGCTGGACAAAGGATTCATCAGACCCAGCGTGTCACCATGGGGAGCACCAGTACTGTTTGTTAAAAAGAAAGATGGATCAATGAGAATGTGTATTGATTATCGGGAAATAAATAAAGTGACCATTAAGAACAAGTACCCAATACCTCGCATAGATGACTTGTTTGATCAACTCCAAGGAACACAAGTCTTCTCTAAAATTGACCTCCGATCAGGGTACCATCAAGTGAAAATCAAATCAGAAGATGTTCCAAAGACCGCATTCCGAACGAGATATGGTCACTATGAATTCTTAGTCATGCCATTTGGACTGACCAATGCTCCTGCTGCTTTTATGGACCTTATGAATAGGGTTTTTCATGAATATCTAGATCAATTTGTGGTGATCTTCATTGATGATATTTTGATTTATTCAAAAAGCCCCCAGGAACATGAGAACCATTTGAGGCTAGTACTCAAAATACTAAGAGAAAAGAAACTCTATGCCAAACTTACAAAATGTGAGTTCTGGCTAGAAAGAGTTGCATTCTTAGGGCACGTGATATCTAAGGATGGTATTTCTGTGGACCCAAGTAAAATAGAGGCAGTAGTGGATTGGGCGAGACCAAAGAATGTTCATGAGATCAGGAGTTTCTTAGGTCTGGCAGGATATTATCGTCGATTTGTGGAAGGGTTTTCTAAAATATCTGGACCTCTGACGAGATTGACAAGAAAGAATGTGAAGTATGAATGGACTAATGAATGTGAGCAAAGCTTTCAAGAATTAAAACAACGACTCATCACTGCCCCGGTGCTGACAATTCCATCAGGAGAAGATGGTTTTGTGATCTACAGTGATGCATCTCGGAAAGGGCTCGGGTGTGTATTAATGCAACAGGGGAAGGTCATTGCATATGCTTCTCGACAACTCAAGGACTACGAGAAGAATTATCCCACACACGATTTGGAGCTAGCAGCTGTGGTATTTGCATTAAAGATCTGGAGACACTATCTCTATGGTGAAAGGTGTGAGATTTTCACAGACCATAAAAGTCTCAAATACTTTTTCACACAAAAGGAATTAAACATGAGACAGAGAAGATGGTTAGAATTAATCAAAGATTATGATTGCGCCATCAACTATCACCCAGGAAAAGCCAACGTGGTAGCAGATGCATTAAGTCGAAAGTCAATGAATGCGTCAGTCTCGGCAATGGTGACACAACATCAAATTATGATGGACCTGGAAAGATTTGGTGTGGAAATAGTAGAAGGAAATCATCAAGCTCTTATTGCTAATCTGGTAATCCAACAGACCTTACAAGAAAAGATTAAGGCTACACAGATGGAAGATGCAGAGCTAGTAAAGATTATGGGTAAGGTACAGAGTGGACTGAAGGGAGACTTTAACATCTCTGACGATGGAGTTTTGAGATTCCAAACTAGATTGTGTGTGCCCAATGACAAAGATATCAAAAGAACAATCTTGGAAGAAGCTCATCGATCTCTTTATACAGTGCATCCGGGAAGCACGAAGATGTATAGGGACTTGAGAGAGTCTTTCTGGTGGAATAACATGAAGAGGGAGATTGCACAATTTGTGGAACAGTGTCTTACTTGTCAGCAAGTAAAGGCTGAGCACCAGAGACCAGCAGGACCACTGCAACCACTCCACATTCCTGAATGGAAATGGGAGCACATCTCCATGGATTTTGTAACTGGGCTACCTCCAGCACTCCATGGACAGAACGCCATCTGGGTGGTTGTTGATCGTCTAACAAAGACCGCTCACTTTATTCCAATCAAAGTTAACTACTCTATGACCAAGCTTGCAGAATTATATGTTCAAGAGATAGTTAGACTACATGGCGTGCCCGTTTCTATCGTATCAGATCGAGATCCACGATTCACATCACAATTTTGGAAGAGTTTGCAAAGAGCCTTGGGATCACAACTTACCTTCAGCACAGCATTTCATCCTCAAACTGATGGACAGTCAGAGAGAACCATTCAGATATTGGAGGATATGTTGAGAGCTTGTGTACTGGATTTCAAAGGAAGTTGGATTCAGTATCTACCGTTAGTTGAGTTCGCCTATAACAACAGTTATCAGTCCAGCATAGAGATGGCACCGTATGAAGCGTTATATGGCCGAAAGTGTCGATCCCCCATTATATTGGGAATGAGGTTGGCAAACGAGGAATTTTAGGTCCCGAGATTATACAAAGAACCTCTGAGAAAATTAAGCTCATCCGAGACAAATAAAAATCGCTCAAAGTCGGCAAAGGAGCTATGCGAATACCCATCGACGTGAGTTGGAGTTTGAGGTGGGGGATAAAATATTTTTAAAAGTAGCTCCAATGAAAAGAATCATGAGGTTTGGGAAGAAGGGCAAACTAAGCCCCAGGTATATTGGACCATTCGAGGTATTGGAGAAGATTGGTCCAGTCGCTTACAAAATTGCCTTACCTCCTGCACTATCGAGAATTCATGATGTATTTCATGTCTCAATGTTAAAGAAATACGTCCCAGACCCTTCTCATGTGATAAGTTATGAGTTGTTAGAAGTTAGTGACACTCTATCATATGAAGAAGTACCAATCCAGATTTTAGATAAGAAGGATCAGGAGTTGCGCACAAATAAGATTTCACTGGTAAAAGTGCTCTGGCACAACCATGACATTGAGGAAGTATTATGGGAACTAGAAGCAAAAATACGTCAGAAATACCCACATCTTTTCGACGATAGCAGGATCAGATAAAAGCACAACATTATACAAGGTACTCATTTAAATCTTTGTAAATTTCGAGGACGAAATTTTTATAAGGAGGGGAGGATGTAATAACCCAAGAAAAAAAAAAAATGAATAATAATAATAATAGTTAGTATTTAAAAAAAAAAAAAAAAGTGTTTCTCTTTAGGGATCCTTTATTCCACATTTTTGATGCTAAGAAAACCTTGTCTAACAGCGAGTGCTCAGAGACCTTGCGGCTCAGTCGCTCCCTGGAGGTCGGCCTGGTCAAAATGGAATTTCATAGGATAAACAGGGTAGACACTGTTTATATACGTAAATATGTACATAAAATAATGTTTTGACTGACATAATTTGTAGAAATATATGATAAAATAATAATAATGTAAGTATCATATGCGGGGCCCACAAGACTGTGTGGGGCCCACATGAGTCCCGAAGCCGTATGGAGGTTTACACGAGTCTCGAAGCTATTTAGGATGCATAAAATCGTATAAGAATTATTCGAGTTACGTAGGATCCATTCGGGTCTCGAAGTTGTGTGGGGCCCACAAGACCGTGTGGGGCCCACATGAGTTTTCAAAATTCAAATTAAATTCTTGTTCAAAAATAAATAATAAAATAAATAAATACTAAAATAGTTTAAAAGTAATAACAATGATAATAATGATTAAGAAAAATAATAAAATAATAAAATAATTAATTAACTAATTGATTAATTAATAGGTAAGTAATTAATTAAGAATTTATTTAATGGGAATGGTGGCAAGCACTCCCACATGGCCTCCATCCCCATCCCATACTCAACCCATACCTTGCCCATCCTTTGCCCATTCTTTAATTTTTAAAATTTTAATTTCACCCATCTCCCCACACTTTTACAAATTCTATTTCTTCCCCAAAATTTTCCTATAAATAGGGAGCTCTCAACCTTCATTTTTCACAACAATTTTCCAAGGAAGAGAAGGATTAGTGAGTGAAAGAATTTGTGGTGGAGAGAGAATTTTTGAATAAATTCTCAATCACCCACTTTTTCCGATCTCATTTCTTAAAGATAATTATTGTGTTCGTAGCACACGGTAAAAGAAGAAGGTAAGTAAATTTTGATTATGTTAGTTTCTTTTTATTTTAAATTCATACCCGAGCTTATTTTGTACGTAAATTTTAATTATGTTACTTAGTTCCACAAAATTTCCATGACTTTATTTTTACGCATATTTAATTATACCAGTTCTATCTTTAATATACTTGCATCTATTTTTGGGTTAAGAAATGTTCCAATCCCCTCGGGTAAATTTTCAGCATTTCTTTCTATTCAAAAATAAAATTATATATATTTTTAACACAAAAATTGTGTGGCATGAGTTTATTTTTACGTTACATTTTTTTATGTAAATATGAGTAAAGATAAGATTTTCACGATATTATTTTAAATTGCATAAATTATAATAAGATGATTTTCAAACCCCTTATGGCAACGAAAGTTCAAAATTACAGATGCTCGGTACCGCAGCTTAAAGTTTATACGGATCAGAGTGCACCCACACTGTTTACAGAGTGGTTATTTATGTTAGTGGATTTCTCCTGAGTGCACACCTGGTTTAAGTCCAGGACTTAATAAGGAAAATCTCACTTAAAGTTTACGTACGTTGATTTAGTTTGGTCGGCCAGCCAGCTAAGTCCAGTCTTCGGACCGCACAACCCAGTCATAGGGGTAAACATGACTTACGGCAAACAGGCCTAAGGGTGGTTTTTATAATATATGTTTATACATATTTAATTATGTGTACAAAGTTACTGATGATTTGAAGGAAAAGTGTAAGTTTACGTGAAAAGGATCATTTTGGTACTTAAATGACGATCTAAGGAACACGTATAAGGAAAAGTATATGTATGTTTATCATTAAATATTTTTACAGTTTTAAAGTTAAAAGTTTAATTTAGCAGTTATAGTATATGATTTAAAAATTTATTGTTGAAATTGATAACAAAAGTTTTATGCAGAAATTTTTAAATTTATGTTTATTCTAGAAGCAGTCTTGAAGTTATAATATTCATTATTGTTTTACGAAATTCTTTAAAAACTCATTTTGGCCACACACTAATAATAATCTTATTTACTTACTGAGCGTCGTCTCATCCTAATCATATTTTATTTCAGATAACTCTGAAGGACATGTCGGGAATCAGACTTAACAAGCATGCGGGTGGGGATTAGAAAAATAAAGATTGATTAGAAATATTAGTATGGTTTCAGATATTTATGTTTGTGTATTTTTCCTTTTTTTTTTTTTTGAAATAAATGATTGTAATATGGAATATTAGTGCTCTGGTTTAATAAAAATTGAGTTTATTTGCTTCCGCTGTAAATTAGTAGTAAAAAGTTAATATCCCAGGCCCCTCGGGGTCGGGGTGTTACATAGCTAGTATATTATATAGAGAAATGATTAAGCCTTAAAGTTAAAAGGTAGCAAAAGAATCATGCGTCGGAGTAGGGGCTGGACTGCTCTTCTCTGGATGATGTTTGCTAGAGTTTGGTGTTGGAGCAGGGGCCGAACTGTGCTTTTTTGGATGGTGTTTGTCAAATTCAGTTGGTGTCGGAGCAGGAGTTGGATTGAGCTTCTTTGGATGGTGTTCGTTGGAGTACTCAGGTGCTGGAGCAAGGGTTGGACTGTGCTTCTTTGGATGGTGTTTGTCAGAGTCAGGTGTTGGAGCAGGGGTTAGACTATGCTTATTTGGATGATGTTTGTTAGACTCAGGTGCCGAAGCAGGGGTCGGACTATGCTTCTTTGGATGGTGTTTGCTAGACTGAGGTGTCAGAGCAGGGGTCGGATTGTGCTTCTTTGGATGGTGTTTGTGAGAGTTGGGTGTTGGAGCAGGGGTCGGATTGTGCTTCTTTGGATGGTGTTTGTCAGAGTTAGGTGTTGGAGCAGGGGTTGGACTGTGCTTCTTTGGATGGTGTTTGTCAGAGTCAAGTGTTGGAGCAGGGGTCGGACTGTGCTTCTTTGGATGGTGTTTGTCAGAGTCATGTGTTGGAGCAGGGGTCGGACTATGCTTCTTTGGATGGTGTTTGTCAGAGTCAGGTGTTGGAGCAGGGGTCGAACTGTGCTTCTTTAGATGGTGTTTGTCAGAGTCAAATGTTGAAGCAGGGGTCGAACTGTGCTTCTTTGGATGGTGTTTGTTAGAGTCAGGTGTTGGAGCAGGGGTCTGACTATGCTTCTTTGGATGGCGTTTGTGAGACTTATGTGCCGGAGAAGGGGTCGGACTATGATCCTTTGGATGGTGTTTGTCGGACGACACGATAACTTCAAACTTCTGACCCTTCTCACAATGTCCTTTAGCACCACTGATAAAATACAAATTTTTGGGTTTCTTTAGCTTAATTTTAGTATGACCATCACTGTATGCTTTGATTGGTTTAGATGTCTTGCAATCTTTATAATCTTCTTCCGTCACAATCAGTACTGAATCGATTTTGCCATTATATTTCCAAACTGTACATGAGAAAATGATTGAAGTTAATTAGCATTATGAATGATGAAATCAATAATGAGAAAAATAAAAATTTAGGGATGATAAAACAATGAAAACAAACAAAAAGGCAAAAAGATAGGAAACAAGCGTGTTTTTTTTTTCTTCACACAAACAAGAAAACTCATGATAAGTGATAGATTCTATATTGAAAAAGATTCAATATATAATGTTGGAATAAGATGTGATACGATGAGAAACCGATAATAAAGATTAAAAAATGAAAATGATGTTTAAGATACTCTTGCGTGATGGTATGCGCAAATTAAAAAAGCTGGAGATGTTTAAAAGAAAGTATAAAAATATGAAAAAAGGGGAGTCACCGAGTGTATTGCCAACTTCAAATTGGGTTTTTTTAGCCCAATCTTGGAGAGAGTGAGAGGGAGATGGTGGGATTTTCCATCCATCTTCCTCCCCCCCAACTAGTATCTCCTTTGATTCCTTTCTCGCCGTTGAATCCGTAGATTCTGAGAAGTTAAATAATATAAACACAATAGCAAAAAATTGAATGATAGTCCTCAACGAAGGCATTATCCCTTGCGAGCAAAAGCTTCGAGACTACAAATAAATATAATACGAGATTCTTGAGAATTGATATTATGCTGAAGGATGGAGGTTCAAGCTCCATATATATATATATAGCCATTGGACTCAGCTCTGCTTGTTTATTTTGAGTATATATGCAAATGGGTAACATAATTACTGCAAGAAATTAAATGAATTCCTTAAAATTAATTGTCACTCCTAAATGGAACACAAGCGTTGTAGACAAATATTTGATTTCAAACGCATATAATAATTCCTTAAAATTAATACTCACTCCTAAATAACATATATTTGATTTCAAACGTATATAAGAATGGTTATTTAAAATATTCAGACAGTTTCCCTTGGGAAGGACAGAATATTTCATTTCTTGCTTTTTAATTTTCTAACACAAAGGCAATGCATTGGATATATATATTGAATACTTATTTGTAAACATAATTTTTTGTTGCTATTTCTTATTTTATTTCGTGTATCAATTAAAATTTTTTGTTGCTATTTCTTATTTTATTTCGTGTATCAATTAATGTTCACTTCAATTTGACTAATTAATTAGTCTCTAAATAAATTAATAAAATATATTTTGACTACTTTGTCAAGGATGGTGAATGAAGAATGAAAAAACTAAATAAATAAATCTAGGATGGTTTCTAAATAACCAACGTAATTAATTTATATATGCATCAACCACCCATTTAATGAATGTGTTTGTTTTCTTTAGATGAAAACTTGTTGAAGTTTTTTCTAAAATATACAATTTTATGGATGGATTTTTCAAAGTCTTCTTTTGATAAATTTTCAAAAGCATTTAAAGTTATGCGGGTTTGTCCCACATTGTAAAAAGTGGAAGAGGAAAGGTCTTTAATAAATTACAAGGTAAAATAATTTTTTAAAATTGGCTAAGAGAAAGTGTTAGTGTGTACTCTTAGGGCGTCCGCACACGCGCGCGTGGCGTGGGCTGTAGGGCGTTAGTGGCGCATTTAGTTGGTGCACAAACACTTAATACTTTAAGTTAAAAATTAATCTTAAATTTTTATATAGATTAAGTTAGGCATCTAGGGTGCTTCTATGTTTGAAAATATTCAAATAAAATAGGTACAGTCGATCGATCCTTATTTTCAAACTCAGAATGGGAGAATCGACTGATGCATTAAACACCTTTAAATAGAGCAGCCTTTCGGGACAGATGCAACCTATCAGAAGAGACACGATTTTGTCTATATAAAGACAAAGTTAGCTCCACAAAAAATACAAGAAAATTCATCATTCTCTCATTCTCTTTCTCTCAAATCCTTCCACAAATTATATCTTTTTCATATTTGGATTCTATTTTTGCAAAGATAGAATTTTAGAAAATTTATTTAGATAACTCTAAGGGTGTTTGTCATCAATTTTCGTTTATGTATAACACAAACTGATATCAGATCATAATTTGGGTTTCATTGTATCCTGAAAACGTATTTTCTGACTCAATACACACCAATTTGGTGGGAGTAAATAACGTTTTAAGGAAAATGACATTGTAACATGCCTTGAAACATTTTTTGTACTACAACATTTTCCTCATCTTATTCCTACAAAACTTTGCTTGTGATACATTTAATGTCTTAATCTTTTTACATATAGTCAATCACAAGTTCTGGAGTAAAGGGGTAGGGTTGGGTTAGATAAATAACGACCAACGTAAAACTTGTCAGGTTTCTATAATATGAATCCTTACTAATTATTATATAATTAACTAATTTATATAACACAATTATAAAAATTAAGAAAATGTTAGATGGATGGGGGAAAAAAACTTTAATACTTATATATAAAAATAAAAGAGATATTAAAAATTGTAATAGCTATCTTCATACAATGAAACCGTGGAAAAGGTAGTTGAGCAAACATTAAGCTTAGAAATTAAACGAGGATCTCAAAATGAGGTGTAAAATGAGGTTTTGTGGGATATGTTGTTTGTAAATATTGAGAGAGAAATAGAAAGAGAGTGAGACAATACAAGAGAAGAGAATTGCATTGAATGGTGTAATTTGTATACAAGAGGGGCATCCTATTTATATTCTAAAGAAGAAAGTTTGTTTATCATCCCAATGTGGGATAAGTGTTATATGTTATATGCATTAACAACCCCCCTCAAACTCAAGGTGGCAAAATGGAGACCAATTTGAGTTTGGAAACAAAATTCTGAAGGCGTCCAAGAGGATGCGTCTTAGTGAAGATATTTGCAGCTTGATCAGTAGAAGAAACTGATAATAGTCCAATGGTGCCACGGGTGAGATGATGACGTACAAAATGACAATCAATCTCAATGTGTTTTGTGCGTTCATGGAATACATCATTGTGAGCAATTTGGATAGCACTTTGATTATTGCAACTGATGATAGTAGCAGTAGAATGAGTGACGCCCATGTCTTCAAGTAACCAACGAAGCCAAAGAAGTTCTTGAGTTGTATCAGCAAGAGCACGATACTCAGCTTCTGTGCTTGAACGGGTGACGACTATAGTGACCTCAATTTCTAAATAAGAAATATAACATAATAAATGGAAAAGTCAACCAAAACCCGTGGGTAACGGGGACACTTGTCAATCATAGCGAAAATCTAAGCAGCAGTAAAATAAAATCTCAATCATTCAACCATGAAACATAATACTAGAGCTATTTACATTCCCAAAAATACAGTATTTATTTACAATTTTCCAAAAAGTCAGAATGACACTAGGATCGACCAACAAAAATCTCTTGATCCTAGTTCAACACTTACCTTTCTAGTAGGGAAGCTAAACCCACTTAACGGCGGCCCTGACTCGCCGGTCCCTTTGGGTTTCCTGAAAATCATTTAATATTCGGGGGTGAGACACTTCTCAGTAAGGGAAAATAAACTAAATACATCTGTGTCGTAATATGAATATTTAAGGCACTTATACGTACACAGTACATTTCATAACTCTGTAAACATTCATCATATCATACTGGATAATCATACAATTTCATATTTGTTAATAAATCATAACATACATAAAACATTTGTTAAAAACTGTATACTGAAAATATACTCAGGATGAATAGCTAGCTGGTGTCATGTATTACCCCCCATGACGGGTTGTGCAGCCCGAAGGTGGGACCCGACAATGGCTGGCCGACCACTGCCGAGTCAAATATGTTTTTAAGTACGATGAGCTCGCCACACCCTGGTTCGGACTGCCAGGTAGACGTCCACACTCTACTAAAAGCAACATCGACTATCCATCTACCATCCCCTCGTGGGATGGTTAGCACTAATCTGAACGTAGATATCTGATCTACATATAGCTACGGTACCGAGCTTCTGAACTGAACTAAACTAACATCTGGGTTCTAATAACATATAGTACATGGTAATATAGCATTTTTCATAATTTCATAAGTACGGCCTCATGCCAAAATCATACATAAATACGGCCTCGCGCCATTATCATAAATACGGCCTCGTGCCGATAACATAAATACGGCCTCGTGTTGATAACATAAATACGGCTTCGTGCTGATAACATAAATACGACCTCATGCCGATAACATAAATACATGGCCTCGCTCCAGAATCGTTTCAGGTATATACATTCTGAAAACAAATCATTTATCATATGTTCATCAAATTCATCACAATATAACTCATCTTTTCATAATACCTGAAAACATGCTTTGCTCGTAAAATCTTTCATATCATAATACATTTCACATAAAATAATATTCATGCCACACATGTGCTGTTAAAAGTCATACTTTATATTCTAAAATCGTGATTTTCTGGCATCTCATACATACATATACATTTTAATCATCATAGTAGTATTTTCCCAATCGTACATTTCATTCATAATAAACAAATATAACATATGTTTTTCTGAAAATAGATTTACTCATAATTAATAATAATTTGCATGGAAAATAATTGCTTTAATTTATTCCCTTACATGTCTACTGAGAAAGCCCCCAAAATAATCTAGTCTAACTCCTGTAGGATTTCCTGACCAATACTCTGAAACTGAAAATTCCTAGTATTAAACTTCAGTATTTTCATGTGTACATCATTTCCTATAACTATCGCAAGACCAAATTTGACTTAAAAAGCTTTACCTCAACTCAGGGATGATTTCCAACTCGCTTTCACCAACGATCCGCTTCGGCAGATTTGGAGAGAATTTCCCCAGGAACATCGTGGTGCTTCAGATTGTCGATCCGGCATAAATCTAGCTCGAAATCGACGAAAGAAAGAGAGAGAACCGAAGGGGAGAGAGAGAGGATAGATTTCTTACTTATGAAGTAAATTTTAGGATTTTTCTATTTATAGGACAGGGGATTTCGTCGATGAACCACATCATTCGTTGACGAATCCTTCAATAATTTTGTCGACGAAATTCAGTCCTCGTCGATGAAATTCAGTCAGCTCAGAACACCTCTCGGTATTTCTTCGTCAACGAATCCCTTGTGTTCGTCGACGAATTCTCTTAAGCCTTCATTGACAAATCCCCTGTATTCATCGACGAAGCCCTGATGACCTCCCCTCCATTATCTCTTCCAAAGTTTGCGTTCGTCGACGAAGTTGACTGCTTTCTTCTGTTTCCGGTTTCCATTTCCCTTTCTTTTATCATTATTTAAATACTATTATTCTCTAGGTCATTACAATGATTGTTTGTTTCTTGCTACGCCAAGAAATAAGAGAGTCACAGAGGAAGATGCAATAGCCAGTAGTGGATCTACGATCAGTGGGGTCACCTGCCTAGTCTACATTTGAGTAGGCATGAAGCTCAAGTGAAGAGTGGGCAGAGAAATGGAGACCATGAAATAGGGTCCCCTTGATGTACCTGAGAATGTGAAGTATTACAGCATAGTTGGGTGTGTGAGGAGTAGAGAGAAATTGACTGACAATGTGGACGACATGAGAGATGTTCGGGCGAGTCACTGTAAGATAAACAAGACTCCTAACCAACTGGCGAAATAGAGTGGGGTCATCTAAAGGTGTACCATCCATAGGAGTGAGTTTTGAGTTGAGCTCGAAAGGAGTGGTGCGTGTCTTACTATCTGTGAGTCCTGCTCAAGTAAGAAAATCTGAAGCATACTTGGCTTAAGAAAGATAATATCCTTCAGAGTTAGAAGTGATCTTAAATCCTAAAAAGTAACTGAGCTTCCCAAGATCTTTCATCTCGACATGTTGGCTGAGATGGGTCTTGAGAGCCAAAATTCTGGATGCGTCATCTCCAGTGATGATCATATCATCGACATAGAGGAATAGTATAGTCCCCTAGTATGATTTGTGGATGAAAAAGGCGGAATCATGTGGGCTGGAATGAATCCAAAATCTCCAACAATGGTACTAAACTTGGCAAACCAAGCTCGAGGAGCTTGCTTGAGACCATATAAAGCCTGACGAAGTTTGCAGATTTGATGTGTAAGATGATAAGAACTAGGAGGACACATATACACTTCGTTATTAAGTTCACCATGAAGAAAGGCATTCTTTACATCCATCTGAAATAGACCCTAACGAGGAATGGAGGCAATTGCAATTAAGCTACGAACTGAAGTGAGACGAGCAACTGGAGTAAAGGTCTCCTCATAGTTGATCCCACACTCCTGGGTAAACCCTTTTACTACCAAGCGAGCTTTGTACGCTCAATGGACCCATTAGAGTAGGTTTTGATTTTGTAAACCCACTTGCATCCTAGAGCATGTTTTCCAGTTGGCAGGTCCACGAGATCCCAAGTGTGAGGGTTTTCGAGTGCCTATAGTTCCTTATCCATTGCTTTCTTCCAAAGAGGGTTAGAACTAGCTTCACGATAAGACTGAGGTTCATGCTGAGTAAAAGTAGTGGACAAAACAAAGTCACAAAGATGAACAAAAGGAATTTTTACTCAGTCACTTCGTCGAGGAGCGAGATCAAGAGCTATTGGTACGGATCCATCAGTAGAGACAAGTTGCTCAGAAGTAGGCAAGGTGGATGAATCAAGTGGAGTATTTGAAGACATGTTAGGTGGATATTTTTTTGGGGAAGTTAACTCAGATGAAGAGCTTGTCTCAGGAGTATCGGGAAAAAGATCTGTGGAGAGATCAGTGAAGAGTTGCGAGGTGTTATCATATGATAATTTAAATTTGGATATGGAGGCAAACATCTTGTGTTCTCTGAAAACAACATGACGTGACACTATATATGAGACGTTTGGAGTGAGGATCTCAACATCTGTACCCTTTGTGTTTAACACCGTATCCCAAGAAACAACATAAGCGAGATCTAGGTTCCAATTTGGTATGCTCATGGGGCTGAAGGAGAACAAAACGTGCACAACCAAATACCTTAAGAGTGTTATAGTTTGGAGGGGGATCATAGAGACGTTCAAAGGGTGATTGATTCCCAATGATAGGAGAAGGCACACGGTTCTTGGTGTAAACAGCTATTAAAGCAGCTTCACCCCAAAAATGTTCAAGACACGAACCAGATATGAGACGAGCATGAATGGTATTAATAATGTCTTGGTGTTTGCGCTCAGCACGCCTATTTTGTTGAGTGGTGCTGGGACATAAACGTTGAGAAAGAGAGCCATGTTGGCGAAGAAAATTAAGGACTCGAGAATCTGTGTATTTAGCCGCATTGTCTGCACGAAATACTTTGATATTGCAAGAAAATTGTGTTTTGACCATGGCAGCAAAATCAATGTATAACTGGGGTAATTCAGATGGATTACACATAAGAAATATTCAGGTGTAATGGGAGTAATCATCAATAAAAATGACAAAATATTGAGAGCCTCACATAGCAGCAGTGGGAGATGGGTCCCAAACATTCGAGTGAATTAAGTCAAATGGTGCAGAAGAAAAAGAGTCACTTTTGTAAAATGGCAATGCTGATTGTTTTGCAAGTTGAAAAGGAAGACAATCAAATAGTTCTTTATTAACAAGTCCCAAATTTCCACTAGACACTAAAGTTTGGAGGCAACCAATAGATGCATAACCAAGGTGAGAATGCCAAAGATTGATGGATGGTGTGGACGATATTGGAGCTACCTTCTGAATTGATGAGGAGAAATGAGATGGAATGTGAAGATTAATGAGCTCAAAGAGTCATCCAACCTTATGGCCTATCCCAAGAGTTTGTCCCATCTGTGGTTCCTGCACACAACAACTAGAAGCGGAAAAAATAACAGTTAGACCAAAATCACATAATTGACCAATAGATATAAGATTGAGAGTGAGTTAAGGAATACAATAAATATCAGGAAGAGAAGTGTTTAATGTTGAAATTTTTCTGATTTGGCTCACGTTCATGGGAGAACCATTAGCAGTGTGAATGGCTGGAGTATAGCTAGCAAGATGTTTGGTGGAAAAGAGGGTGGAATCAGGTGTCATTTGATTACAACATGCAGAGTCAAAGAACCAAGATGAGTTACTTGATGTGATTGACATAACTTTTGAGGATGGATTACTAGAATGAGTAGGGACTTGTTGGACAATTTGCTGTATGTCAGAAGTAGAAAGCGTTTCAATGGAAGTAGTGGAGGATGAACATTTAGCAGTAGTGGCGGCGGATCCAGAAGAAGTACTGCGATACGAGTATTACTGGCAATGCCTGTTAGGGTTTTGGAAACAATCATGTTGAAGATGACCAGGGGCTTGTTTTTGACAAAAAAATGGCAAACTCAAATTGGACATTTCAAGAGAATGTGTCGCAATTTCTTGCAATAATTGCAGTAGGATTTCTTTGAAGATCTAGATGGAGGCCCTTTGTTGTTTGAGTGAGGTCCCCTGGGAGTGGCAAAGACAACATTTGTGGGGGGCCATCTTGCAAGAGGTAATGCAAGTTTCGTCCGAGAGAAGTTCAGTGACAGCTTGATCCAACGTAGGTAAGGGACTGCGATGAAGGAGAGATGCACAGACATGCTCGAAGTCATTAGTGAGAGCCATTAGAAAAAGAACCAAGTGTTGACGATCCCGATAGTTGGAAAACTTTTCAGCATTAGTGGCATCTGTAAATTCTGGTTTTGAGGAAGCAAATTGATCCCAAACATAGTGCATCTCAGATAGGAAATTATTGATGGATTGCCCAACTTGATGTTGCATGCGGTGTAGGGTGCCCATAAGTTGATATTGATGAGACAAATCCGTGGTGGTGTAACGTTTCTCCAGAAAATCCCAAAGTGATTTGGCAGTTTTGAATCTCCCAAACTGGAGACTAATGGAGTGTATGCATGTGTTGCGAATCCAAGTGATGATCTGGTGGTTTTTGCTATCCCACTCCTCAAGGCAGTCTATGTATTTTCTGGTGGCTACGCCATCAATATTCTTCTCCAGTTCAGTGAGTGTATGCACATGTTGCGAATCCAAGTGATGATCTTGTGGTTTTTGTTATCCCACTTCTCAAGATGGTCTATGTATTTGCTGGTGGCTTTGCCATCAATATTCTCCGGTTCGGTGATATCGCCAGTGACATATCGTCAAAGCTTTCTACCTTTGAGAAAGCTGGACATAGCTTGAGCCCATACAATGTAATTGGGGCCTTCCATAATGATGGCAATGGGCTTTGAAGCCTCAAGATGCTCCATAGTTTACTATTGTATAGGTGAATAGAGAGAGAATGATTGTACAAAATTACACCAGATAAATTCCCGGGGAAGTGGTGGGTCACAATGAACCGCTTAAGTCCCACTTTCCTTGATAGAATTTTCCTTAGACATGTAATTAACACAATATATCATTGCAACTATACATGACAATAGCAAGCTAATGGGAAACGGGCAATTGCGGTCGGAGGCGGTGATTGGAGACGAGTGGTTAAGAGCAATGATCAGAGACGATCAATAGGAGGTGGTGATTGGAGAAGAGTGGTGATTGGAGACGGGCAGTCGGAGGCGGTGAGCAGAGACTAGCGATGACCGGAGAAAAGTGATCATAGATGGTGGCGGCAACCGAAGGTGGCGGCTAGAGGCAACCAGATAGGTATGGAGAGGATATATAAGAAGTTTTTATGGTGTGAAGGATCAACTAATAATAGTTGCAATCACAGAGCATACTCAACTCTTGATATACCAAGGCTGCACAAGAAGTATTTCTGATGTGAAAGATTCACTTGTAGTGGCAATCATAGAGCATACTCCATTCTTGATAGGCTAAGGACCACTAAAAAAATAGTGGCTTTGATACCATATTGAGAGAGAAATAGAGAGAGAGTGAGACAATACAAGAGAAGAGAATTGTATTGAATGCTTAGTTTGTATAAAAGAGGGGTATCCTATTTATAGTCTATTCTAAGGGAAAAGTTTGTTTATCGTCCCAATGTGGGACAGTGTTATATGTTATATACATTAACAGTAAATAATTGATTGATGAAATTAAGGATGAAATAGAATTTAAGTTAGAATTATGAAGAGAAACTTTAGAGTTTAAAGGTTTTAGGATAAGTAAAAATAAGACAGGATATATACAATGTAATTTTAGTCCTAGTAGAAAGAATATTGATGGTCCTTAAAATTCATGAAAGCTAAGGAGAGGATTTTTGTAATTTTTGAAATTTGAAGAAAAATTTATGTCTTTTTACCAAAACTTAAGGGAGATTAGTTTCTTTTACCCAAAATTTTATTTATTATAGATATAGTAAGTAAAAGTACCTTTTGATGGTCCGTTTTGCCCACACCCCTTTTAAGCTCGAATATTATATATATATATATATATATATATATATAAAATATAATATAAAATATTTTTTTATACTCATTCTAATGTGTTTTATCCTAAAAAGTATGTTTTATGGGGTTTTTTTTTTTTTGAGTCCCATTTTTCAAAATTATAAAAAAATTGGGTCTTTTATACATTTTTTTGGTTTCCTTAAAATAAGTTCCGATTTACCATTTGTTGTTAAAAAAAAATTTTAACCACATTTAAAATAAAATAGGTTAGTGGCGACTGCATTGATTTATAAATTACCCACTTCTCAGTACTTTCAAACTAGAATCAACATAATACATTGAGTTCACCACTTAATTGGGGCAATTCAAATATTCATCGTCCTCCCCTTTCCTAGGGCTAGCCTTTTGAGACGTTGTGACAATTGTATAATGACATGCATATGTTATTATTGTTATCATAATGGTGGGGCTTATGTGATTTGTGTATGTGCATGTATTGATAAGTGTATTACATGAGTTGCGTTTTGTTATTTCTATTTAAAAAATTTTTAAAAGGAAAAGTCTTTATTGTGAATGTGCTATACTTCTAACAGTGACTTTGGTTCCCAACATCTAATTTTGGCTTATAATAATGTAAAAGAAAGATTAGGGCAAAAAGGTTGATAATAAAGTCCTAAATTTTATTTATTTTTTTAAAATCATACATTTCATCAAAACCTTTTTCAAAACTCATTGTTTTCAAATACCTTCTTCAAAAACGGGCAAAATAAACTCCTTTTTTCTAAATTTTAATTTTCAAATCGAGAACGTAAACTCAATGTTTTTTAAACCAAATATTTTTCATCATCATGTTTTCTTTAAAATTAAGTCAAACCTCTTTTAAGAGCTATACTCCGAACCGTTGAAGTACTCATAACAATTGCTGCTACTCTTCCTTAATAACCAAAAAGAGTATTTTTTTAGCCAGATTCATAATTTTAAAAATTAAGAGAAACGCATGCACACGTAATTATTGTTACCAATTTTATGAACAAGTGCCGTTAGAGATATTGATTAGTTAACCATCACCAAGATGGTTAAACATTCACCTTCCTGAGGTATAAATAAACTCCTGCGCACTCGAGATTTTAGATTTTCATAGATTTATAATTTTTTTTAATTTCTCATTTTAAAAATGAAAATGATGTGTCGACCACATGTCTTGTTTACGGGAATTGGCATGATTATTTCTCTGCTACTCCGACGGTGTTCAACATCGACACACACATGCACGCACCCACTCACATATATAGGTGAGAGAGAGAGAGAGAGAGAGAGAGAGAGAGAGAGAGAGAATACTTCATTAAAGAACAAACCGATTCGCCTCCAAAATCAAAAGGAAATGAGGTCATGGGGGACACAGAGAGACATTACAGAAGATCATAGCAACAGTCCCTCAGCGAAATGTTGTTCAGAACACAAAACAGACGACAGAATCAAAAGCAGTCGAGGATGAAAGGGGCATTGGGCAAGGACCTTTGTTTATTGGAGGAGGGTTTTCACAATAGACTTCACATTGAGCTTCTTGAGGTCAGTGTATGACTGGCCGCACCCCACAAACATCACCGGTGCTCCTGATATGTACACCATCGACAGCGCAGCTCCCACCTGTTACATGCCATATTATGAAATGTAATTATATCACATTCCCAACCACAACATACAATCATTACGCTTACCACAACTCAATTATAGGAATGATGCTTAAAGAACAACTCCCTACACACACACACACACACACACACACACACACACACTAGTTTTTATAATTAGCTCAAGTCTTTACCTTGTCATCAATGGTGTCAAACTTGGTGAGCAAGATTCCATCAATCAATCTAGGATTTGCAGAAGCTGAGAGGTCTGCTAATTTCTGAAAAAAACAAAAATAATGACATGCATATTACTTCCATAAGGAAACTAACTTTTGTGTAAAAAATATGAAGCAAAGAAACACAAAGAATCAGACGTGAACCTGATTGAACTTTGACAGCTGGTCCACAGCATCATTCCCGACCAACGCCTCCCCAACAAACAGTACCAGATCTGGATTGTTGAGGTAGATGAGCTTCGAGAGCGCTCGCATCAATGGTTCATTATCCTGAAAAGCAACCCAATATTCTTTCAGAATCCCATTGAACTGTGGTTCCAAACATGATTGTTTATACATTCCAAGAAAAATGCAATATAACCATCAGTCTTAAAACACCAACATAATGATGATTGAGGTGTAAAAACATTACCTGCATCCGACCAGCTGTATCCACAAGCACCACATCAGAACCATTGCGCGTGGCCTCCTGGATGGCTTCCTTTGCTACAACTGCAGGATCTTTCTCATAACCCTTCTCAAATATAGGTATCTGATAAGAGGTGTTAAATACAACCAAGTTACCCAACTGGAATAATGAACCAGTTCCTAATACATCTCCAACAACATAACAATATTCTGCCACTAACAAATCGCCAAAAAACTCCAAAGAACATTAAGCTGTAACATGGCTATTGTATCATAGTACCTGGAGTCTACGTGCATGAGTACGCAGCTGCTCAACAGCTCCTGATCGAAATGTATCACAAGCAGCCATCATGACACTAATCTTATGCTGCAGAAGCCAGTAGGCAACCTGCAATGATAAAGTTTTTTAAAAAAAGAGGTCCTTTGGATCAGAGTAATTTCTAAACGAGTGCACCACTAAAATAGAAGAACATAGATTTGGCTTCACCTTAGCCAGATTGGTGGATTTTCCAACTCCATTAACACCAACAAAAACAACAACATATGGTTTCCTCTGTTCCCTGGAAGCATGCACATCCCGCAGAATGTCAATGGAGCGTTTGGGGGTCAAAATACGAACAAGAGCCTCTTCCATTGCTGCCTGCAGCCATGTCACCACATTATCAAGATTAAGCTTTTGCACATAGACCAAAATTAGGAAATTTGATAATTTGAGGAAAGTTGGGGAGATATATGCAGACATACTTGCACTGTCGATGATATCCTTGTAAATGAGGATAGCTTTTTGCCTTCAAGACTTGCTGCCACTGATTCACAAAGCTTCTCGGCTATCTCCTCAGCCTGCAAGTGCCACAAAGCAGGTCCTTAACATTAAGCATTACTGATATATTATAAACAAATGAGTGGAGAAAGAGGCATAAAGTGGATACAGTTACATACCACATTCTTGGTCATAAGCCTATCTTTAAGAGCTTTCAAAGCTGGCTCCAGGTCTGACTTCTCCAAATTTGCTTTCCCAGCAATGCTGAATACAGTATAGTGCAAGAGAAGTGATGTGAGTATCTCAGAAGTTCAAGGACTTGGAAGTGAAAAATATAATAGCAATAAGGCCAATTTAGATTGAAGAAAAGAGTTGGAAGTTAATAAAATAATTTTGGCCAGTTAAAGAAGAACACAGAAACCAAAAGAACCACTAACTTCTAAGTTCAAACAAATTCAATCCCAACACAAGATTTCACACTGCAATTGGCACAACCAAACAAGGTGTTTTTCCAACACTTCAGGGAGAAACTTTAATGGCCACAGAAGCTAGTTACAGTTGGTTAACTTCTTCCAAAAATTCATGAAGATCAAAATAAACCTCAGTTCATAGATAGGGGTAATTTTTTAGGTCAACAAAATGATATATTTGTTGGTTCCTTGTGCAGGAAATCCCTAAACTTCGATGTACAACACTGCACAGAATATAAACAACAATGTAAAGAAATAAATTGCACCAGACATGTCAAATAATAATTATTAGAGTTAAATACACATTACCTACACACCTGTTTGAAAATTTGCACTTTGTAACACCTGAGTTTGATTAAGCTTGTAAGATACATTACTAATTTGTGGTTCCATATGGCCTGCTTATGGTTAAAAAAATTTCCACTTAACCAAGCTGAGGCTACTAACCTTTGGTTTTTGGAACTACACAAACCAGCCGAGGTCAAATCCATTGATCAAGTCACCATTTTGTCATTTTTGGAAGCCACATGGCACATGGGAAAAAAATGGGGCATAATATAGAACAAAGCATGCGCTATGGAAAATATTATGTTTCAATATTTTTCATATAGAAATTTCAAATTGCACAATATTAATTGGTTGAGAAATGCACAAGTACCATTCTTAATTGACCTAACTACAGGTAGATTTAAGTGCAAATTGAGTGCTACAGTAAATAATTAGTTCCAAGATTTCACAGAATAATTTTGAATTATACCATGTTATGTGCAAATTTTGAAAACCATATGCTGGCCACAAGCTTAATGGACCTAAGAGGCTAAGACCCAGTTAAGGGCAAATTCTTGAGCTGGGGGGTGCACAATACGAAACCACAGGTTGGTAACAGAATTAATTGACTTAACCTAACATGGTGTGCAATTTTTGAATCACTGTCAAGCAATCTGAAATCTGCCCAAACCACAGTTGGGATATGCTTGATCAAATCCTAATTATTAACTTTCGATAAGAATTCCTTTTGGCTTGTATATGTGCCTCAACAGGATTCTTGCTTTGCTGATAAAAAATAAATAACTTACAATAGATCTGCACTTTCTAATGACTAAAGCTTCAAAAGCAGTTCAAAAAAAAAAATAAAAAATTGTCACTCCAGAATCTTCCAAGCAGGAAGAGAGCTTCAATAATCCAATCAAGAAATAAGTTAGAGAAATCTTTAGAAATTTTATGTACATCATCCAAAAATATCAGTTTGCACTGGAATATATCCAAATTAGCATTAATGAGGAACCAGTAGAATAGGGTTAGAGAACAAGAATTAATCTTAGCTTCTTTTTTTTTTTAATAAAAAAAGAAGACATATTAGAAAGAGAAAGGACAAAATACAATCTAGATAAGGACAGGCAGAACTTCAGGGGGGAATAAGAAAAAGGATTAACCAAGAAAACCCCTCTTTAAACCCTTTCCATGATAGTTCACTGAGAGTTCTCTCTGGCCCTGCTTCACCTTACTTTTACCATCATCAAGACGGAACTTCATTACCTCTACGGTTAGAAAGTCATAATCCCATCTCATCCTTCAATTGTTATGCTTCTAAATCCTTAAACCTGAAATCTCCTCAACAGTGGCCATCAGAATATCCTTACACTGTAACTTATTATTATACCACCATCCCCAAAAAATAGGATTTCCCCCCAAACCTTCCATCATAGATGGAGGCGCATATCATAAATTTCTAAGTAAATCAGAAGAGTCAGAACCATATCCATGTTGTTCCCTAATTTCATCAAAAGCAAACCCCCATCAGAGTCAAACTCACTTAAGACTTAATGTAGGACGAGGGGCGGGTATCAGGATAAATTATTTCAACCCAAATGGGAGGCCAATGTGAAAGAAGAGGGTTAATGGATAATTGGGTCCAAAATGCAAACGTGCTTAGTTAATTAGTTGTCTACTATGTGTGTTTGGCTTGCTTATAGTAGGATTATGCATTTTGGGGGCTTGTTTGTAATATTTGTGTATTTTAGGGGTGTGCAATATCATGTAGTTTTAGCTGAATAAGTATAATTTCTCATGTTCGAGGCATTCTTTATAAATAGTGTGTGAAAGCCATGTAGGAGGTAGTTGATGATGAATTTGAATTGGAAGTGTGTGTGTTTTTCCCCTTGTTTCTCCTTTCTCCTCTTTTCTTCCTTCTTCTTCTTTCCCTTTATCCCCTACATTCTCCCATGGCTGCAGAACATTGCTGCTGCTCTGCAATAGAAGTTCACCATCATTATCTGATATATCCCCCCATTTCTTCTTCTCCTTCCCTTAGCTTTCCCTCTTGCTAATTACAGCCCTCTGAGCATTTGGATATTCCACAACACTTTTCCTCTGAATCTCTCCTTAAAAACTTTGGCACTGTTCTACCGGAAGACCTTCCCTTCTCAATTCTTTTCCTCATTTCCACACCCACCTGAAATGCCTTCTGAGCATACACCTTTTGTTCCCTGATTTTTTTTCCTTTTTTTTTCCCGATAGAAAAAACTAATCTGATTTAGTCCCCATACAAAAAGAATTCCCCCCTGGAACCATCATTTTTCCTTTCAATCTTGTTAACACCAGCTTCTTGGTCCTTCACAATTTGCCCCTTATGAACAGCCAACACTTGTTTGTATTCCCTTTCCTCTCCATAAATTTGCTCCGACTATATTCTGGCTTTCACAGACTTTGTCCTTCAAACTTAGCTAGACTGGAATCTCTTCCCAGTAAAGACGAGGAATCTGCCTGCACTTTCTCCATCTATGAACCAGAAGACAACTTGCTTCAGCCAAGAAGCAGAATCCACAGGCTGCAGATATTAAAATTTTTTCCTGATATTTGCCTGATTGCTATCAGGTGCAAGCTGCTGAGGCTGAGATAAATGAACCATTGTGGATTAGCTTTTTGGGCCTGAGTTGAAGGCCCATTTCTATATACTGGATCTGATAAAAAACCGCCCAAAATCTGGCCAGATTTAATGAAATATTAATAATACCCAGCCGAGCCCGTTCCAAGCCCATGCCATGTCTTAGTCATAGGCTCCTCTATTAGGGAGGCTCCTGCTTCCAAAGCTTGATTTGGCACTTTTACACAGGCTTTTATGAGAACCACTGAATCTTTGATGCAGTCAGCATGGGAAATCAATTTTTCTTTTGTTTTTATTTTTTTTTTATTTTAAGTCTTATTAGGATCATATATTTCAAATGTTGAAATATTTCTATTTAGGAAACTAGTATTTAATTTCCTTAAGGTTTCTAAATTATTTTCATGTTCCCTAAGCATTGTAAAACCTATAAAAGCCTTCAACAGAAATTGCAAAGGAAGACAGAGACAAGGTTGTCTGCCAGCTTCAACTTAAATCGCATTGCTCCAACACCATCTCAGCCAACATCTTCACCCTAGATCATGACACCCTTCTCTAGTTTCCCCACCCAACCCTCCTTCATTCATGATATCAAAAAGATATTTTTAAAAAAAAATGGTGACACTACAACAGAAAGCAGATGAAAAATGAGATGTAGCTGCTTCAACATCAAACCTTAATCGTCCAACAGTAATCTCAAGTTGAACAACGCCAACTTTGCTCATTGCTCTTACAGAATCAACATAAACAAATTTCCATAATCATCATCATAACTTCATCAGAATCTTACTAAGCTGAATCAAACCTATACTAGATGTTGACCTTCACCCTTGCTACTGCCACTAGATCAAGCACAGGGTTATGTCAAACATCTATCTGGCATTCTCACTTATTTTGAAGAAGAATAAAGAGCAGCAATGCCAAACCCTTGCATGAAGAAGTGCCAGACTGAGAACCTGTCGTCAACCTTCATCCTCTCTGTCAGTGTTGGGCCAAACACAAGTTGACACTGAAAACCTAACCTTGCTTGTTCCAAAGAAAACAATCATGCAGCAACATCCTATTCTTGCACGAAGGAGCTTTGAAAGATCCAGACTAACACGTTCAACTAGGTTTGACTGAAACTGGTGCAATTGGACCATGTTCGATCGAGCAAAATTGAATTGGGATCTGATTGACCTGACCTCAAAAGAAGGGTGACAGAACACTAGTTTGATATTGTTACTCTTAAAAGTAACTCAGTGGAAGGAGCAAGCAAAAAAGCAAATCCATATATTGGCCTTCGAGAGAGCTTCTCTTAATTCTCAAGTTGTTAATTTTCAAAATCATATTGTTTCCAAGTTTGATCAGAAGTTTGATGATCAATTCCAAAAGCCCAAATCTTGTTGGTAACCATAATAATAAACTAACACTAGTGCAAGCTTCTAGCAAGACAAATTATATTATCTTGGATTTATTCAATGGTTCAACCAAATTGAAAATATCTGTACCTATGTGTTCACCCAGAAGAAAAAAGTTTGGCACGACAGTTATTTGTCTCAAGTGCTTCAAATGTACCTCATTGCATAATCTAGTCCATCGATGTCACATAATCTAGTCATCAACATTAACTTCAGAGGCAAGCTCCAATTGCAAAGTACAATTTTACAAAACTTATTATGGAGGAAACAATCATTCCAATTAATTATGAACAAGAGATGTACTTTAGATCAGGTGCATACTCATGATAGAGATGTTGACACCTACACACTTGAGCTTCACAAATTAGCTGCTTGATGTTCTTTTGATGAAGATGAGAAACACATTATTTGGTACAATAGGACCTCGCTATGGATGACGCATTTGAGTTATAAGCCTCTGACTTTAACTCAGTTGATCAAGCTGGTGCCTTTGCTATGACTGCTCAGAAGAAAAATGTCAATTTCAGGAGTCTCCTCTTACCCCCAGCAAACCACCTGATTCAAAATGGGTTGACAAATTTTCAATTGACGGCTATCATAGGATTTCCCCATTCTCTAGCCTGATCAAGATATCCTCTGTTTCACCTCAAAAAGATTGATTGAATCATAAAAAAAAAAAGGAACCAATTGGTAAAGTGTGGGCAAAAGGGACACACTTATTGCAATTGCCTTACAAAGAATTGCAGTGCTATAGGGGGCATTGCAAGATCAGGAAGCCGAGCCTAACTCCAAAAACTGACGTGAGTAATATTAAAGCCTTGTTGGCCCGAAACCTAACAGCTTAAGCTTTTAGGTGAAGTGGTATTCTAACAAGTTATACAGACCAGATTCTGAATACATTTGAGTATTACAGATGTGAAGATGAAGAGGAAAATGTTAGCTAGCACGCGGGTTGATTTAATTTTAAATAGAGGATATTCATGCAGTTAGCATGAGGAATTAATTTTCTTTACTTTTTATCTAGAGTATTTGTATGCAATAATATTTCAGATGTTAGGATAGTTTTATTTAGGAAAGTTAGCACTAGTCCTATATCAATCTACCTCAGGTAATAGAATCTCAAACTCATTAATAATAAAATCACAAACCGGTGAAGGCAGAACCTTGGACCCATCAATGTAAACCTCAATTTTTATCAATACATATAAAACTATAAAATATTTTCAATATCATATATAATTAATTACTAAGACACTTTCTAGGCACTTTAAAATTTTGGCTACTGTACATCTGCTCATTTCTTCACCTGTACTCCCTCTCCTACTTTCGCTTGAGATGACTATGGAAGAAAATCAATAATATGAGAAGATGCAAAGCTAATCATGATTAAGGAAAATTTTCTAGGTTGAAACTTAAAATGTAAGAAAATATTAATCCTTTAAAATATAAGAAAATATTAATCCTAATGCAAACCTAAACACATCAAAGTAATTCAAGCATTAATCAACTCTTGATCAAATGAAAAGATGTGACTTGCTAATTTCAAAACAAGGGAGGTTTGTTAGATGACAATGCATGTGTCATATGAAGGTCTTGTTCCACACCATGCATATGTCGCAATTATATTATATTCAGAACAACCAGATTCCAATATCAACAAGGAAAAAATTAATCATAATTGAAACAATCAAAAACTAATTCGGGGTAAGTTTATTTCCAGTAGAAACTCACATTGAGCAAAGAATAGCAATAACAAACAAAACATCAGAAACGAAAAACTGTATGAATGCAAATTAAGGAATGGGAAGGATGGACTAACCTCTGGAACATAGAAGAAAACCACCCCTTCTTCTTGGTATCAGCCTTGTTGTCCTTTCCTACATCCTCATCCTCTTCAGCCTCACTTTCACTGCTAATGATCTCTTCTGTGTCCATCAAACTGTCACCTTCATTTACGGCAACCACAACATTCTCGTCCCCTTTCTCATCCACAGGATCTGTAAAATCCAATTTTTTCTCTGGAGGAGAATCATCCCAAACTCTATTTTTCTTCGTCACCTTTTTCTGTGGCTCCACCTTGGAAACCTTGTTAGCAACAGTATCTGTTTTCTTCCCGCTTTTAGCTCTTAGCTTCTGAAGCTTATTTACATCGAAAGCCCCAACATTGGAACTTTCATTTTCTTTACCATTAACAACACCAACTGCCCTGGATTCTTCAAATCCAACATGTTTCCCATTTGAATGTCCATTCTCCAATTTCCTACCTTTCGCCTTTACACCATCCCCTCCATCATTTTCCACCACACCGCCACTTTTCTTCTTACTTCCCCCTTCAAACCCACCCTTCTGCACCTGACCTTGCTTCTTCCCATTACCAACAGGCCTACCCACCTGCTTCGATTTCTTCATCTCCTCGGCTCTCATCTCCGCCTCCTTCCTGAGCTGCCTAAAAACATCATCAAAATCATTGTATACCGTCCTTTTGGGATCATATATCTCTGAGAACTCGCGCTTCACCATTGAAAGCAGATCATCAACATACAATAGATGCAGAATACGTTGATAAACTGCTACAAAGACAAGCCCAAGTTCGTTATGAAACGTCCATTTAAGGGTATAAGCTGCTCCGGATGCATCATAATTGTATGAAGCTGCACCAGATCGCTCCTCCAATAGGCAGGATCGAATCAGTGTGTCTATTGGTGATCCTCTAAGAGCATTTCCGAGCTCCTTGCACGTCCAGAGGATCAAGCCCCCTCTCGTAAATATCAGTAATTGCTCTAACATTTTGAATTCGATAAAAAAATATATTACACCCTGCAATCAAAACCCGCTAAAAGTCATAATTCAAAACTCAAAACCGAAACTAGATAACTTTCCAAAAATCCCAGGAATTTAACGATAAGAAATTGGAGTAAACGAAAACAAAAAATTAATAAAGAAATCGCAACATAAACGCTAGACCGTCATCGATTCTGGAAATTTTATTTCTTTTCTCCAACTTTTCCCGTCAATTAAACGGATCACAGTTTGGTAACATCGGTGACATGTGATTTGATCATATCAAAACCGAAGATCAAATCCAAAAAGGCCCAATTTTGATTTAAAAGAAAAAGATTCCCAGATCGAAAGGGAAAATTTGGGGATCGGAATCTCATAAAGCAAGCATCCTCATTTCAAATCCATGAACATATTAAACAAGTTATTGTACTTCCAAACACAAGTTTGGATTTCGTTAAAAAAAAAAAAAACATAGAAGAAGAAGAAGAAGAAGAAGAAGAAATTACCTATCTTCGTTTCCTTCAGATCTGAAACTCTAAAACCAAAGAAAAAAGAACAGAAAAAAAAAATCGAAAACTAAGAAGAAGAAGAAGAAAAAGCGAAACGGAAATGGGCAGGTATATATATTTATAGGAGTTTGATCTGTTTACCTTTCCTGGTGGTGGTGGGACGGCTGTGGTGATGGTGCTGAGGAATCGCGGAAGCCTCCATTGACGTGTCAGGACTCAAGAAGCTGCGTGTCACACAGCCTCGAATAAAGAGACTCAACACTAGTCGAGACCCCTCCCCCAACTGAGTCAGAGGATAATCGCACTTCTTTATTTTATTTTATTTTATTTTATTTAATGCAAACCTAAATTAATGGGTAGCGATTCGTGGAGAAATGTCGTGGTTACGAGTATAAATAAATTATCAAAACTAGTTCATATAATAAAATCAAAATAAGTCTATCAAAACTCATACCATTAACCAACTAAACCGTACTAAACATGCCCATATATAATCAAAACAAATAAATAAAAACAAAAACAAAAAACATGATGTCAATTATCTGCCAAAATAAAAATCCGAAGAAAACATAAGAGAACCAAATGATGACAATTAAAGACGAAAACTTAAAATACTCATTTTAGACACGAGTATCAGATAAGTCTTAATAATCAATGAAAACTAGAAAAGTGTTAATATAAACGATAATATAACACATAGACAAAACATTCATATACAAAGAATATTCATAAAGCGATAAGTTACATCCCTGTCCCAAATACCAAAACACAATGACGAAAATGACTACTTGTTTTATTCCATTCAAGAGAACAACCATACAAGCATTGCCACAAGTAATAAGATATTCATTATAAATCCCTAAAGAATACACGTAATGCAATCTCCCCCTCCCCCCAAAAATTTATCCCATTACATTGCACCCCCTAACATCCTCTATTACTTGTTTTGTCGACATCCTTGTCGATTTGCTGTAAGAAGTCTTTAATCTTCAGATTCTAGTGTTGCTGTCTTAGAGCTTATGAAATCTTGAATCTTCTATATGGCATACTGAAGGTTTTCTGTCTTCTCCTAACTATTTTCTTCTCCTAACCCTGTCCACCGTACTAGGTACTATTGTTGTTGATGACATTCTTCGTTGACGACTTTATTTGCAAGGATCTCTTGGACGCCTTTGTGTACAACCTTTATTCTGGAAATGGTTAATCTCCTTGACTTCTGTCGGTGCAGATTTTCTTCATCAACATGGCATGGTTTTAAGTTATTGACGTGAAACAATAGATAGATTGGTCATTTATGGCTCTTCATCCACTCTGGTTGTAGCGACCGTCCATAAAATATAACAAAATACATCAAATGGTCAACCCAAACTCGTGGGTAACGGGGACACCTGTCATACACAGCAGAATTCCTAGCAGCAGTAAACATAAAATCCATACATCCATCCATAAAACATAATACCATAGCTTTTATAACATTATGATACTGTACTTCTATACATCCTCATATACATCAAAATATCTCTTGGGTCAAATACAAAATAATTTCAACCCTAGTACCAAAATCTTACTCTCCTCATGGGATAATCTTACTAATCTCAACGGCGGCCTTGACCCGCAAGTCTCTCAGGGGCTCTTGAAAAATTTAATAATACTGGAGGTGAGACACTTCTCAGTAAGGGAAAGTAAACTAAATACAGTTATGTGGCAACATGAATATTTAAAGTGCTTATACATATACAGTACATTTCATAACTCTGGAAGTAATAATAATATCATGCTAGATAATCATGTATTTTCATATTCGTTAATAAATCATAACGTACATAAACATCTGTTATAACTCATAATATTGAAAATCAATCCAAGATGAATAGTTAGCTAATGTCATGTACTACCCCCCATGACGGGTTGTGCAGCCCGAAGGCGGGACCCAACAATGGCTGGCCGACCACTGTCAAATCAAATATATCTGTAAGTACAATGGGCTCGCCGTACCCTGGTCCGGACTGCCAGGTGGACGTCTACACTCTACTGAAAGCCTCATCGACTATCCATCTCCCATCCCCTCGTGGGACGATAGAACTAATAAGGCCTCGTGCCAAAAACAACCCATAACTACTGTACCGAGCTCCTGGTTTGAACTAAACTAACATCCTGGTTGCAATAACATATAATACATGAACATACGTAACATCCACACGGCCTCGTGCCGAAAGCATAGATACGGCCTCGCGCCAAAATCATACGTATGGCCTTGTGCCAAAATCATAGCAAATATATATATATGGCCTCGCGCCAATAACATCAATACGGCCTCGTGCCGATAGCATAATAAATACGACCTCGCGCCGATAACATAAATATGGTCTTGTGCCCATAGCATGATAATACGACCTTGCGCCGATAGCATAATAATACGGCCTTGCACCAAATACGTTTCAGGTATTTACATTTGAAAATAACTCATTTATCATATATTCGTCAACTCAATATAACATAACCCATATTTCCAAAATACCTGAAAATGTGTTTTATTCATAAAAGCATTCATATCTTATCTCATTTCATGTAAAATAATATTTATGCCACACATGCTCTATTAAAAGTCATACTTCATATTTTAAAATCATGATTTTTTGACATCTCATACATACATATACTCTTTAAGCATCATAGCAGTATTTTCCCAATCATACATTTCATTCATAATAAACGAATATATCATATGTTTTTCTGAAAATAAATCTACTCATAATCAATAATAGTTTGCATGGAAAAGAACTGCTTTAGTTTACTCCTTTACCTGACTACTGAGAAACCCCCTAAAATTTCCTAGCCTGAACCCCGTAGGATTTCCTACTTAATACGCTGAAACTCAAAATTCCCAGTATTAAACATCCATATTTTCACGCATACATCAATTTCTATAACTACCATAAAGTCTAATTTGTCTTAAAAAGCCTTACCTCAACTTTGGGATGATCTCCAACTTCGTTTTCTCGACGATCCGCTCCGAAAAACTTGTGGAGAACTTTGCCAAGAGCGTCGTGGTAGCCTAAAATCTTTGATCCGGCGTAAAACCAGCCCAAAATCGAAGAGAGAGAGTGAGAGAGCCAAAGGGAAGGGAGAGGAGAGAGTGAGGCTTCTTAAAAATGATATTTTCCCTGAATTTTCATACTTATAAAACAGCGAGATTTGTCGACGAGCCCGACCTTCGTTGATGAGTCCTTCACAAATTTGGTTGACGAGACCCTGTATTCGTCGACGAAATTCAGGCTACCTCAGAACCCCTCTCGGTATTTTCTCGTTGACGAGCCACTGTGTTTGTCGATGAATTCTCTTAAGGCTTCGTCGACGAAACCCTGTGTTCGTCGACGAAGCTTGGCAACTTCCTTCTTTATTTTTGTTTCCATCCCCCTTCCTTTATTATTTAAATTCCATTTAAAAATTCGGGTCGTTACATCCTCCTATCCTTATAAAAATTTCGTCCTCGAAATTTACTATTCATGTAATTTATCATCCCTTATTAGGCAAAATGGTCTGCTCGTTTTATTACTTACCCTCACTTGTGAGGGTAAGTAATACCGTGGTTACAACTCAAGTTTTGGGAGATTACATATATCAAAGAAAACTTCTCCTAAAACTAAAATTACCTCATACTTCCTATAACGTTACATGTACCTGCAAAAGAAACTACATGTTACTCACATTTTCTAATTACCTCTAAACTTCCTGAAATAATTGCGGATACCTCTGTCTCATCTGTTCCTCAGATTCCCATGAAGCCTCTTCAATAGCATGATTTCTCCATAAAACTTTTACTTGAGGAATCTTCTTATTACGTAGCTCCCGTACTTTCCTATCCAGAATCTGAACTGGTACCTCCTCATATCCCAGTGAATCACTAAACTCCAACTCACCATAGTTGATGATATGAGAAGGATCTGGGACGTATTTCCTCAACATCGATACGTGGAATACGTTGTGAATTCTAGATAATGAAGGTGGTAAAGCCAACCTGTAGGCTATAGATCCCACTTTCTCTAAAAATCTCAAACAGACAGATGAACCTAGGGCTAAGTTTACCCTTCCTACCAAATCTCATAACTCCTTTCAATGGAGCTATTTTCAAAAATACGTGTTCACCCACGTCAAACTCCAAATTCCTGTGGCGATTGTCGGCATAACTCTTCTGTCGGCTCTGTGCTGCACCAATCCTGTCCCTAATAAGCCGAACCTTATCATATGTTTGTTGTACTAACTCTGGTCCCACAACTCGCCGCTCACCTATCTCATCCCAATATAAAGGAGATCGACATCTCCTACCGTACAGTGCCTTAAATGGTGCCATGCCAATACTGGACTAATAACTGTTATTATATGCGAACTCTACCAATGGCATAAACTGAGTCCAACTACCCCCAAAATCTAGAACACATGCTTTGAGCATATCCTTTAGTATCTGTATCGTCCTCTCAGTCTGACCATCTGACTGAGGATGGAATGTCGCACTAAACGATAACTGAGACCCCAGAGCCTTCTACAAGCTCCTCCAAAATCGTGATGTGAATCGTGAGTCTTAATCAGACACAATGGATACAGGCACTCCATGAGAACGAACTATATCTTGGACGTAAATCTCTACCAATTGGCTGAGGGAATAGCTGATCTTAATAGGTATAAAGTGGGCGGTCTTCGTCAAACGGTCAACAATCACCCAAATGGCATTCTGGCCATGTAATGCCGTTGGTAGTCCTGACACGAAGTCCATGGATATATGATCCCACTTCCACTCCGGGATAAATAACGGCTGCAACTGCCCTGCCGGGCTCTGGTGCTCAGCCTTTACCTGTTGGCACGTCAAACACTGGGCTATATACTTGGCGATCTCTCTCTTCATGCCACTCCACCAGTACGACTCTCGCAGATCCCTGTACATCTTTGTACTACTAGGATGAACTGTATACAAGGATCTGTGAGCCTTCTCTAAAATCGTCCTCCTAATGTCAGCATCATCAGGAACACATAGTCTGGAACGGAACCGCAAAGCTCCGTCGTCTGCCATACTGAACTCCTCCCCCTACCCACTCTGTACTCTGTCTATCACCTCTACTAACTCTGGATCTTCCTTCTGGGCGGCTTTAATTCTCTCCTGCAGAGTAGGATGTACCACAAGGCTGGAAATACATACTGGAAGATCACTCTCTATTAACTCTATGCCGAGTCTCTGCAGATCCATCATGATCGGATGCTGGATCTCCCTACGGATGTTGGATCTCCCTAGCTGCCAACGCTGATACTCCAGACTTCCTGCTCAATGCATCAGCTACCACGTTTGCTTTCCCTGGGTGGTAACCGATAGTACAGTCAAAATATTTAATCAACTCTAACCACCTTCTCTGTCTCATATTTAATTCCTTCTAGGTGAAGAAATATTTCAAACTCTTGTGGTCAGAGAAAATCTCGCACTGCTCGCCGTATAGGTAATGCCTCCAAATTTTTAGTGCGTGCACCACTGAAGCCAACTCAAGATCGTGGGTAGGGTAGTTCTTTTCGTACTCTTTTAACTGTCTAGACGCATACGCTACTACCCTGCCATGCTGCAACAACACACAGCCAAGTCCCTTCAAGGACGCATCACTGTATATGGTATAACCCTCACCCCCAGATGGGTTGATCAATACTGGCGCTGTGACTAATCTTCGTTTCAACTCCTGAAAACTCTGCTTGCAGCTATCGTCCCACTCAAATCTGGCATTCTTCATGGTAAGTCGTGTCAAAGGGCCTGATAAGGCTGAGAACCCCTCGACAAAACGACGATAGTAATCGGCTAACCCCAAGAAACTCCTGATCTCCTTGACGTTCCTTGGTCTAACCCAGTTCACTATCGCCTCAATCTTACTAGGATCTACAGAAATTCCGTCTCTTGAAATGACATGCCCCAAAAACACAACTTTCTTGAGCCAGAAATCACATTTACTGAACTTGGCATACAGCTTCTTCTCCCTGAGCATCTATAAAACCAACCTCAGGTGCGTCTTATGCTCCTCATAGCTCCTCGAATAAACCAGCACATCATCAATAAAAACAACTACGAACTGGTCTAGGTATTGGTGGAAGACTCGGTTCATCAAGTCCATAAATACCGCTGGAGCATTCATCAGACCAAATGACATAACAAGAAACTCGTAATGCCCATACCTGGTCCTGACAGCCGTCTTTGATACATTTTCTGCTCTCACCTTCACCTGATGGTAACCTGATCTGAGATCGATCTTTGAATACACCCGTGTACCTTGGAGCTGGTCAAACAAGTCATCTATACGGGGTAGAGGATACTTGTTCTTGATAGTCACTTTATTAATCTCTCTGTAATCTATACACATCCTCATAGACCCGTCCTTCTTCTTCACAAATAAAACTGGAGCTCCCCACGGAGATACACTAGGCCGTATGAAGCCTTTATCAAGTAAATCCTGCAACTGGTCTTTCAATTCTGCCAACTCTAGCGGCGCCATTCGGTATGGAACTTTAGAAATCGGTGTTGTACCTGGAAGTAGATCAATAGAAAAATCTACTTCACGATCAGGCAGCAAACCTGGAAATTCGTTTGGAAACACGTCTATAAATTCTTTCACCACAGGCGTATTGATAAGCTTCGATTCGTTTTCTAACATTTCCTTCATAAAAGCCACAATTCCCAGACAATCACTCTGGAGCAGTCTCCTCGCCTGAACTGCGGAGACCATCTGAGGTAAGGATTGCACTCGTGACCCTGCAAATCTAAATTCTGGCTTCCCTGGAGGTCTGAATATCACTTCTCTAGCACGGCAGTCTAAAATAGCAGAAGTAGCCGCTAGCCAATCCATGCCGAAAATAATGTCAAACCCATGCATATCTAACACCATCAAATCAGCAGATAAAATCTTTCCCTGGACATCAACTGGACAACCACTAAGTACCCTACTACGTCTCACTGCTGACCCGGTCGGTGTAGCCACTAATAACTCAACATCTAATAATTGCATTTCTACTCCACATAATTTTACACACTCCAAGGACACAAAAGAATGTGTGGCACAAGAATTAAAAAGTGCAATAACTTTAAATGAAAACATACTAACAATACCTGTTACCATGTCGCCGGCCGCCTCAGCGTCGCTCAGCGTCAAAGCAAAAGCTCTGGCTGGGGCCGTATTCCTCTGCTGGCCTCCTCATGGTGCTTGGTGACCTCCTCGTGCAGGTCTAGGAGCAGGAGCCGTACCAATCTATGTCAGACACTCCCTCATCGTATGTCTTGGCTCCCTACACCTGTAGTAGACACCTTGCCCAGCACGACACTCCCCCAGGTGTCTCTTCCCACAAGATGGGCAAGCTGGAGATCGTTGCGCACCCTGGAAATCGAGATTCCTGGTCTCCTACCTCTGGCCTCTATAATAGCCACCTCTCTTCCATGTACCACGTCCACCCCCCTATTGAAAACTAGAAGGTATGGACCTCTTCTTCTGTCTCTGTTCCTCAGCCTCCAACCGATCACCAATCTCAGCTATAGTGGCTCGGGCCACTAGCTCAGCAAAGTCCTGCAACTTCAGTATCGATGCCTGCTTGTATATTTATCTCCTTAGGCCTCTTTCAAACTGTCGTACCTTCTTTGCCTCATCTGGAATAATGTACGGGGCGAAGCGGGATAACTCAATAAACCTTGCTGCGTATTGCTGTACCGACAGTTGTTCCTGCTTCAAATTTAGGAACTCTGAAATCTTAGCCTCCCTGGAAGAGGCTGGAAAATACCTGTCGAAGAAAATCTCCTTGAACCGTTCCCATGACATCTCCACAGGTGTAGTCCTCTGGTGCTCTAATAGTCTCACTACTGACCACCATCTCTCAGCCTCTCCAGTCAGTCTGTAGGTGGCAAACAACACCTTCTGCTCCTCTGAACACTGCAGTACTGCAAATATTTTCTTTATCTCTTGTACCCAGTTCTCAGCAACTGCAGGATTTGTCCCTCTTGAGAAAGCTGGATGACTCATCTTAATGAACTTCTCTATCGAGCTACTGTAGCCTACTGATGGACCACCCTGTTCCCTCGAACTCCTAGTAATTTTTGCCATAACTTGCTATGCTACGTTGCGTAAGACTGCATCTGAATCACTACCCGTAGTGCTTGAGAGTCCAGCACCCTCACTCCCACTAGCGTGGGCCCTATTGCCACCAGGGTCTATCCTGAAACACAGGTAACTTAACTCAAAACCTCTTTCTCTATGTGTATCACTTAACTCATATAGTATATTTCTCTTAATTAACCCATCTCTCTTAATCTCAATTCAAGGTTCAGTCTTGCAACCTAGATACCCAACCCGACGATAGTTTACCATGACTTTCCTGAAATCGTCACCCCAGGAAAATCATACAAACCACCACGGAAGTCCTGCATCTAGACTACAAAACTAGACCTCAAATTCCCTTTTATCATATGCTCTGATATTATTACTGCTGCACTCTAGAGTCTACAGAACCTAGTATCCTAGGCTCTGATACCAAATGTAGTGACTGTCTATAAAATATAACAAAATACATCAAATGGTCAACCCGAACCCGTGGGTAACGGGGACACTTGTCATACACAGCGGAATTCCTAGCAGCAATAAACATAAAATCCATACATCCATCCATAAAACATAATACCAGAGCTTTTATAACATTATGATACTGTACTACTATACATCCTCATATACATCAAAATATCTCTAAGGTCAAACACAAAATAATTTCAACCCTAGTACCAAAATCTTACCCTCCTCACGGGGTAATCTCACTAATCTAAATGGCGGCCTGGACCCGTCGGTCTCTTAGGGGCTCCTGAAAAATTTAATAATGCTGGGGGTGAGACACTTCTCAGTAAGGGAAAGTAAACTAAATACAGTTATGTGGCAACATGAATATTTAAAGTGCTTATACATATACAGTACATTTCATAACTCTGGAAGTAATAATAATATCATGCTAGATAATTATGTATTTTCATATTCGTTAATAAATCATAACGTACATAAACATCTGTTATAACTCGTAATACTGAAAATCAATCTAGGATGAATAATTAGCTAATGTCATGTATTACCCCCCATGACGGGTTGTGCAGCCCAAAGGCGGGACCCAACAATGGTTGGCCGACCACTGTCGAATCAAATATGTCTGTAAGTACGATGGGCCCGCCGCACCCTGGTCCGGACTGCCAGGTGGACGTCTACACTCTACTGAAAGCCTCATCGACTATCCATCTCCCATCCCCTCGTGGGATGGTAGCACTAATAAGGCCTCGTTCCAAAATCAACCCATAGCTACGGTACCGAGCTCCCGGTCTGAACTAAACTAACATCCTGATTGCAATAACGTATAATACATGAACATACGTAACATCCACACGGCCTTGTGCCAAAAGCATAGATACGGCTTCGCACTGAAATCATGCGTATGGCCTCGTGCCAAAATCATAGTAAATATATATATATGGCCTCGCGCCAATAACATCAATACGGCCTCGTACCGATAGCATAATAAATACGGTCTCGCGTCGATAACATAAATATGGCCTCGTGCCCATAACATGATAATACGGCCTTGCGCCGATAGCATAATAATACGGTCTCGCGCCAAATACGTTTTAAGTATTTACATTTGAAAATAACTCATTTATCATATATTCGTCAACTCAATATAACATAACCCATCTTTCCAAAATACTTGAAAATGTGTTTTACTCGTAAAAGCATTCATATCTTATCTCATTTCACGTAAAATAATATTCATGCCACATATGCTCTATTAAAAGTCATACTTCATATTTTAAAATCATGATTTTCTGACATCTCATACTTACATATACTCTTTAAGCATCATAACAGTATTTTCCCAATCGTACATTTTAGTCATAATAAACGAATATATCATATGTTTTTCTGAAAATAAATCTACTCATAATCAATAATAGTTTGCATGGAAAAGAATTACTTTAGTTTACTCCCTTACCTGGCTACTGAGAAACCCCCTAAAATTTCCTAGCCTGACCCCCGTAGAATTTCCTACTCAATATGCTGAAACTCAAAATTCCCAGTATTAAACATCCATATTTTCACGCGTACATCAATTTCTATAACTACCATAAAGTCTAATTTGGCTTAAAAAGCCTTACCTCAACTTTGGGATGATTTTCAACTTCGTTTTCTCGACGATTCGCTTTGGAAAACTTGTGGAGAACTTTGCCAGGAGTGTCGTGGTATACTCAAATCTTCGATCTGGCGTAAAACCAGCCCAAAATTGAAGAGAGAGAGTGAGAGAGCCGAAGGGGAGAGAGAGGCTTTTAAAAAAATGATATTTTCCCTGGATTTTCATACTTATAAAACAGCGAGATTCGTCGACGAGCCCGACCTTCGTCGACGAGTCCTTCACAAATTTCGTCGACGAGACCCTGTATTCGTCGACGAAATTCAGGCTACCTCAGAACCCCTCTCAGTATTTTCTCGTCGACAAGCCCCTGTGTTCGTCGATGAATTCTCTTAAGACTTCGTCGATGAAACCCTGTGTTCGTCGACGAAGCTTGGCAGCTTCGTTCTTTATTTTTGTTTCCATTCCGCTTCCTTTATTATTTAAATTCCATTTAAAAATTCGGGTCGTTACACTGGTTGTTCAAGTAGATATGATGCATGTCCAACTTTTTCCATCACCTTGTTTGGGACTTCATATCATCATAAAAGTATTTTATTCTTGTTGCAAAGAAATCGAAATGTTTCTGGTGGCACTTTTACAAGAACTTGGCCACTAGCTTCAAATTGTTGTGCTCATCGCCCTTTGTCCGCCCATTTTTTTCATGCGCTTTAAAGCTTTTTCCAATTGAGCTTGAGTGATTTCTATGATCAGTTCTTGGTGAATTGGTATGCTTTGGGGAAATTTCCATTATATGGATTATCAATAGTGTGTAGGAGAGTCGATTGTTGACCTATCACAATTTCAAAAGGATTTTTGTTAGTTGTAGAAGATTTTATAAAATTAAAGCAAACTTGTGTTGTATAAAATTTATGATTGGAGTTCACAAAGTGTCAAAAGTATTCTTCGAACATCCCTTTAAAGCGCTCTATTTGGCCATTTGTCTAAGGGTGGTAGCTTGTGGAAAGATTAAAGCTTGATCCCATAAAGCGAAATAGTTCTCCCCAAAATTCACCAGTGAATTGGACATCTCTATCACTGATTAGGCTCTATTGAACTCTCCAGTATTTCACTAAATGCTTGAAGAATAACTGAGTTGTCTTTTCTACTGAGCTTGACTTTAAGACAAGTACAAAAGTTATATACTTTAAAAATTGATCAATTACCACCAAGATTGTGTCATAGTCCTCTACTTTTGGCAAGGAGAAAATGAAATCTAAAGAGACACTGTAATGCCCCGAACCCGCCAAGTGGGGTCTGGGGTGTTATGTGTTCCATTCATTTATCTCTGACACCATAAATATCATCCAAGCAGTAGAATATAATTAAACATTCTCAAATAAAATACTAGAGCACTATATTACACAACCAAAAAGGAATTTCCATCTGTCCATATTATATAACTAGAATTTTAAAACAACATAAACTTAAAGAGTTTAAAGTTCTTACAAACACTCACACTACACTACGCTAACCAACTCTGCCCTGAGCTCGTTAAGCTCGATCACGAGAAGGTCCTAAAAAATAAGTTATATATTGGGGTGAGACATTTTTCAGTAAGGATGAAATAAATTATTATCAGTGTATGAAAACATGAGTTTTAGTATATATGAAATATACTCATTTATTAATTAATAGCAACAGTAAGGACACTTGTAACTATACTCACACACATTCAACATCAATCATAACACAGAATCTGCATACACATACACCACAACACATCCACATTTACCACACATTTAGTCCACATTTATGCACTCACACCCATAATTGAAAATGCACATTTACTTCACAATCTGTGGTTCTCAGGACATCCCTCCCCATCGTTCCCCCCACGTTCTTACTTCACACACTTCCACAGTCACAACACACATAGCCCTATTCATAGTAAAACAGTAAGACAACCTCCTCATGCCTGCCAACGCCTTACCCCATCTATATAAATAACAATATAACGACTTCCTTAAATCCTGCCAACGTTATATTCGCAACCTCCTCATGCCTGCCAACGCCTTACCCCATCTATATAAATGACAATATAATGACCTCCTCAAATTCTTCCAATGTTATATTGCGATTTATAACAATACAATATAACAAATTCCTCACTCCTGCTAACGTTATATTGTAATTTACATGAATAACAATATAATGTTGGTAGGAGTGAGGAATTCATTATATTGTACCTGTTATAAATCACAATATAACGTTGGCAAGATTTGAGGAGGTTGTTATATTGTCATTTATATAGATGCGGTAAGGCGTTGGCAGGTATGAGGAGGTTGTCTTATTGTTTTACTATGAATAGGGCTGTGTGTGTTGTGACTATGGAAGTGTGTGAAGTAAGAATGTGGGGGGAATGATGGGGAGGGATGCCCTGAGAACCACGGGTTGTGAAGTAAATTTGCATTTTCAATTATGGGTGTGAGTGCATGAATGTGGATTGAATGTATAGTAAATGTGGATGTGTTGTGGTGTATGTGTATGCAAATTCTGTGTTATTATTAATGTTGAATATGAGTGAGTATTGTAGAGACCCGAACCTAGAAAAGAAAAGAAAATAAATAAAAGAAGATAGAAATAAAGGAAAAGAAAGGAAAAAGAGGAAATCGGTTTGGCAGGACCCTAAACCGTCGACTGTTTCACTGAGTTAGGAAAAAACCATCGATGGTTAAGAACAACTAAGAGCATTGAACTGCCAAAACGTTGACGGTTTTAGAACCCCAATAAAATCGTAGATGGTTTTCCTCTAGGCAAGCTTACTTAAGTTGTAACGCCCCAACCTAGGTCTGTCAAGGAGCACTGCGTCTCTCCTCCTCCACCTGGACCAGACAACAGGGGGCGGGCCTTATCGAACTAATGATTGACCCCACATATCAACACGTGTCCTTTTCAGTGTGTTTTGTCCTCACTCACACACTTCCTGAGAAAACTTCCCAGGTGGTCACCCATCCCAAGATTGCTCTAAACCAAGCATGCTTAACTATAGAGTTCTTATGGGAAAGTTCTTGAAAAGAAAGGTGCACCTTGGGTAGTAACATCTAATCTTTTTAAATCTTTCATCTTTCATCTATGGGGTATCACATTCTCCCCCACTTATAGAAAGCAACGTCCTCGTTGCGAACCCACATTTCCAAACCCAAGCGATGTGAATCTCATCACACTTCCGGCTGGGTGTTGGCTCTGATACCATTTTTAGTGCCCCAACCTGGGTCTGTCAGGGAGCACTACATCTCTCCTCCTCCACCTGGACTAGACAACAGAGGGCGGGCCTTATCGGACTAATGACTGACCCTACAGATCAACACATGTCCTTTTCAGTGTGTTTTGTCCTCACTCACACACTTCTTGAGAAAACTTCCCAGGTGCTCACCCATCCCAAGATTGCTCTAAACCAAGCACGCTTAATTATAGAGTTCTTATGGGAAAGTTCCCGAAAAGAAAGGTACACCTTATTGATATGGGTAGTAACATCTAATCTTTTTAAATCTTTCATCTTTCATCTATGGGGTATCACATAAGTAGTAAGCAATGTATTTTATTTCATAACTAAACATTTCCCTCTCTCTCTCTCTCTCTCTCTCTCTCTCTCTTTAAATTAGGTTTTTCAGACTTGCTCTCTCTTCTCTCAATCTCTCACGTGGCTCTCTCTCTCTTTCTCTCTCTTCCAGATCACTCGAAGTCTGTCATCGGTCCCCAATCATTTCTCCCTCTTTTCTCTCGGCTTGCTAACACACTTTCGGTAGTGGGTAGGAAAGCCAGGGTTTCCCATTTTCTGAACGTAATCGGCTTATTTTTAGGAACAAGTAAGGGGATTAAGTTATGTCAAGTCTTTTATCGAAATTGAAGTGATTTAAATTGTTCGTAGGTATGTATTTTCATGGTATCAATGGTTATTTCAAAATCCAACCATTAAAAAAAAAATGAACTTTATAAATATGGGTATATCATATGGTATTTTGAATGAGATGAACGGTGGAAAGCTTGGTTTAATGGTCATATCCGTGTTTTGGGAAAGGATCAAAGGGTGAGGGGTGATCATCTTCATATTTTTATGGAAAAATCTATATGTATATATGTATATAAGCATGTTTTGAATAACTAGAATTTGGAGGTGATCATACCTTCGTTTTTATCATAAGAACTAAATATACTATGAGGTATTTTTTTGGTCGTTTATCTGATCATGTTTTAATACTAAAATCGTGTGGCATGAGAATAATCGATATGGTTTATTGCATAACTGAACCTGAGTATGGTTGTGAGAATATATCGTGAAATTGTGATCCATACTGGTTTATGGAAAATATGGGGTCTTGATAAGATGACTGTATGCCGAGGTGTTGATATGACGGTTGAGAGTCAAGTTTTATATGATGGCTGAATGCTGGATTGTGATATGATAGGTTTTATGATGAGAGATGAAAAGGAGATTCATATTACAGTTTTTATTACTTAAATTGCATGATATGTTTAAGAACCTAGAGGACTGATTGTATTGAGAGCACGATACCGTTGGTAGTGAGTTGTTTGGCCAGGTGCAACCACATTGTAGTGGAAGTGTAGGGGGTCTCCGCCAGTTGGCATGCGAAGTGTTGTAGTACGTTCCCTGGGGTCCGGACTAGGAAGTGGTAAGGATCAAACCTATAGCTGAACTTGTAGATGCCTGCAAACGTACTTGTAGATGGTTACTTTGACTTTGTTTGGGTTGATCACCCAGGCTAAGTCCAGCCTTTGGGTCACACAATCTGTCATGGGGGTTAATCATGTCTTTTGTCCCAGGTGGTGTCTTCTACGCATATATGTGAATTTATGTAAATGGTATTATCTATTAATTGAACTGGTTTATACTGTGGGAATGAATGTATATTTTCAACTGTGTAGGTGTGAGTAAAATTTACAAATGCTATTTTTGGTTAAATGGAGGAATGAATGTTTTCTGTTTCTACTAAAACTCATGTTGGTCATACCCTGATATTAACTTAATTCGTTTTATTAAGAGGTGTCTCACCCCAATGATCATTTGACTTTTTAGGAAATACCAGAGATTGTGCTTAGTAAGCTAAAAGGGGCTGAGTTTAGTTTGTCTAGTTTATGTACGTTGTTTGTATGGACGAAGTTGGTTTCTGTCTTTATTTTGGGCTTGTAATATGGGTATTTGGAGATTTATATGTATGATGGTAGTCTAGAACTCTGGTAATGTTTTGGAGGATGTTTTATTTATTTCCACTACTTTTATATGATGATTATAGTATTGAGAATACAAATTTTATTAAAGTAGCACCTCGGGCCCCACGTGGCGGGTTGGGGCGTTACAGGTGGTATCAAAGTCTAGGTTGCTAGGTTCTGCAGACTTTGATAGTTGATGATTACCAGAGTATAGGTTGAGATAAGATAATGATAAGAGTGGGTAGGTTAGGTTGGGTTTTAGCCTGGAAGCTTAGAGGCGGAGATCCTTTGACGGTCTCCTGTGTTTTTCTTGGAATGACGATTTTAGAAAAACCATGGTAAATCCATCGATGATTTCATTTCTAAGTTGAGAGAATGAAAATTGGATATGTTAGCTAGAACGTTAGGTCGGCTGAGTATGTATGTAGTGTTGGTGTCGTGATTAAAGGTCGACACTTTGAAATTACTAAGTGTATGCAAGCAAAGGGGTAGTATGGTTTGCAGGAGGCAAACCGTTGACAGTTTCTTAGGAGAAACACAAACCGTCGACGATTTTCTCCAAAATAGGCTTGTTGTATCTCAGGTTTTTCGTTGATGGTTTTGGTATCCTCTATAAAAATCGTCGACGGTTTTGTGGCATGACTGTGTGAACGAATATTAAATGGAGAACTCATAGGTTATATTAGTTTCTTTGTTTAATACTTGTACCAGAAATGATAAATGTAGAAATTCTAAGTCTGTTTCTTTCCTGTCCTCAGGATGGATTCTAGGGGAAAGGACATTGATGCTAGAGGGGATAATCATGTCGAGACTTCTAGCAAGGAGGATGTTGATACCTTGGCGGTGCTATGAGGTATGCCACTGTAGGTTAGGAAGGAGATACGGAGGGATCCCAGAGGATAGGATCAATCATCAGTTGATCAGGGTTGCACCATTGAGTAGTTCACCTGGATGAGTCCGTCGGCATTTGCAGGAGGAGCAGACCCAATTGCAGCTGAGGATTGGGTTCAGGAGATAGAGGAACTACTAGGTGTGTTGTATTGCATGGATGAGAAGAAGGTGCAGTACGCTATTTTTAAATTGGTGGGGGAGGCTAAGCGGTGGTGAAGAGTGGTAAAGCTGGTGGAAGAGCAGCGGTCGGGACTTGCGGTTATTACTTGGAGTAATTTTAGGGAGATCTTATTCGATAGGTATTTTCCCGCTTCCACTAGAGAAACTAAGGTGGAGGAATTCCTAAATCTAACTCAGGGGCCCTTGACTGTAAAACAGTACGTGGCCAAGTTTATAGAGCTATCTCGCTTCACCCCATACATGATCTTGGACAAGTCGAAGAAAGCCCAAAGGTTTGAGGCAGGGAATACACGCGCAAGTGGTGGCGTTGTTGGCACAGAGTTTCTCTGAGTTAGTGGATAAGGCCATGGTAGTGGAGGTCAGTATTCAGGAGTATGGGGGGTAATGAATCAGAAGAAGAGACCCTTGTCTAAGGGGTTTCAGACTAGCACTAGCTAGAGTTCATGGAGGAGGCCTGGTAATTTCGCGGGCCAAAAATAGGAGATGGGACATCGAGCCCATTAGGGGGATTCATCACATTCTACCTATCCCAGATGCCATCAGAGGGATTGGAGCGAGTGCAGGGGTGGATCAGTTGGCTGCTTTTGGTGTGGTAGGGTTGGACATATGGCGCGAGACTACCACATGACGTTGAATAACACACCCCCATAGCATTAGTATTGGGGAGGTAACCAGGCACGGCGCAAGAGCTACCAGAGGGGCACCACCCAGGTGCAAGTGTACTCACTTACGATGGGAGATACGGAGGACGCCGACGATGTGGTGACAAGTACTATTTCAATTTTGTCAAATAAAGCTATTGTGTTGTTTGACTCAGGAGCAACACACTCTTTTGTATCACAGGGGTTTATTAAATTATGCGGGGTAGAAACACAGTTATTAGATGTCGAGTTAGTGGTGGTCACACTGCCAGGGTCAATTGTAGTGTGTCGTAAGGTGATAAGAGACTATCCAGTGGAGATTTAGAGGAGAATGTTGTCTGCTAGCTTGATTGTTTTTGACATGGATGGTTTTTGACATGCATGACTTTGATATCATTCAATAAAGTGATAGTAAAGAACAAGTACCCGTTACCGCATATTGATGAATTGTTTGACCAGTTACAGGGCACATATGTTTTCTCCAAGAGAGATCTACGGTCCGGGTATCATCAAATGAAGGTTAAATAAGAGGATGTACTCAAGATGACTTTTCGCACTAGGTATGGCCATTACGAATTTCTGGTTATACCTTTCGGTTTGACCAATGCTCATGTGGCATTCATGGACCTGATGAACAGGATGTTCCATGAGTACTTAGATCAGTTCGTGGTTGTGTTCATCGATGAAATCCTGGTTTATTCAAGGAGCTATATGGAGTATGAAGTTCACTTGAGACTAGTACTTCAGGTACTTAAAGAAAAGAAGTTGTTTTCTAAATGTAAAAAATGTGAATTCTGGTTGGAACAAGTTGCATTTCTGGGACATATAGTGTCCAAGGAAGGTGTTTTAGTAGACCTGAGAAAAATAGAGGTAGTAGTTAATTGGACAAGGCCAAAGAATGTGTATGAGGTCAGAAGTTTCTTGGATCTGGCAGGATACTATCACCAGTTCGTAGAGGGATTCTCTAGACTATTAGGTCCTTTGACACAAATTACGAGGAAGAACATGAAGTTTGAGTGGCCTAGTGAGTGCGATAGAGCTTTTAAGAATTGAAGCAGCGACTATTCATTGCCTTAGTGTTGACCATTCCATTAGGAGATGGTGAATTTATGATCTACAGTGACGCATCTCAAAAAGGACTCGAGTGTCTCCTGATGCAGTAGGGAAAGGTCATCGCATACTCTTCTCACCAACTCAAGGAGTATGATAACTATCCCATGCATGACATGGAATTGGCAGTAGTAGTTTATGCGTTAAAGATCTAAAGGCACTACCTATATAGTGAAAGGTGTGAGATCTTTATTGATCATAAGAGTCTTAAGTACTTTTTTACCCAGAAGGAGTCAAATATGAGATAGCGAAGATGGCTTGAGTTGATAAAAGACTATGACTGTAAGAACCCGAACTGTGATATATGGATTTAATTAATTAAGGGAAGGGTAAAATGGTAATTAAGCAAGCTTCGTAGACGAAGCCAGAGTTCATCGACAAAGGCCTTATGTTTCTCGACAACGAGGTGCAGGAGCTCATCAACGAGGAGAAGCTGAGAGGTTTTAGGAATGCGACGAAATGTAGGGGCTCGTTGACGAGGAGAAGCTGAGGGGTTTTGGGAATCCAAAAATCTCAGGCTCGTCTACGAGGTCACCGTCTTGTGACGGATTGTCTTAGTGTCTCATCGATGAAGATGCCATCTCATCGACGAAAGCAGCCGAGTCAAAGGGCTATAAATATTAGTTTTAATTACTTCTCAGCTAAGAAATCTCAAATCCTCTCTCTATCTCTCTAGAAACGTACTTTCTCTCTCTCTAGGTTTCTTCGTCATTCTTGCGAGAATCTTTGATCTAACGTTACCACGAGGATCAAGGAAGGATTCTATACAAGTTCTACGGATCAGATCTTTGTTCTTGGCATTTTCAGGTTTTGACTCAAAATCGAGGTAAGACTTGATTTTCAATTCTGATCCGGTAGTTATGTAGGGAACAAAGTTGTGAGCATATTTTGAATTGTGGTTTGTAGGTTTTGGAAACTTGGTTCGCTATTTAGGGGCCGTAAAGTTCAGGATTTATCATTTGGGGAAAGGTAAAGGGTTTATGTCAGTTATTTTTGAAATCAGACTTGATGGAACTGTGGTCTACGGTCCTGTATGCGTTTTGGTTTCTCATTTGGGGGAATCTAACGGGTAAAATTATAGGTTCTTCATGTTACAGTTTTGGGAAAAAGGTGGTGACGAGATGCATCCCTGGTTTTGTTGGAAAACCGTAAATATATTGTGATATATATATATATATATATATATATATATATATATTGTGTTATAGGGGTGGACGTGCCTTGACTTGTTAAACTGTATATGAGTTGGAAAATCATGATTTTAGATTACCAAATGGGTGTGGTTTTGTTTGGTTATATGAGCATGCATGAGTTGTGTTTTGGTGAAATAGGAACAGGGTTCCGAATTGTTCCATGTTTTGATATTTGGCTCTTGCCGAAGAGTGTGCAATACCACTAGATCGGTCGGCTTTCGAGCTGAAGGGTGTGCAAATACCAGATCTGCACCAGTTCAACACTATGGGCTTATGACGACCAGGGATACATCAGAACAGATAACGGAAGCCTAATGATTACGCACCGAAACTGCGTAATTGGGCATCTTAACCCGGGCTTTACGGCTTATATTTTTAATTAAATGTCTAAAATTGTCCAATATTTTAATAAAATGCCAAAATCATTATTCTTGAACTTTATTGCACTATTTATGAGAATTTGGTAATTTTTTGTCGCAGGAAAATTTCCGGGAATCAAAATCAATACTTGTTTGTATTTTGTGCATAACTTTTCCGTTCGAGCTCCGATTGAGACGATTCAAATTTTTGGAGAAAGAGGAAAGGATCATCTACAACTTTCGTGTTTTGAGTTTTGTGAGATACGGGTTCCAGAAGAGCAGAATTTGCAACGAACAGAGAATTAAAAAAATGAAAAAATCAAGTTGCCGGGTCAACCCGTTGCAAACGGGTCGGGTCGGGTAATTCGGGTCATAGGGCTTTTCCCCATCCCCTTTAAATCTTCTCTTCCTCCTTCTTCTTTTGGGAAGGCAGCCCGTGGGGGCTCTTCACGCTGTCTCTCTTCTTCTCCTTCTTCTTCTTCTTCTTCTCTTCTCCTTACTTTTCTTTGCTGTTCCTGTCTTCTCTTTTGGTATTTCTTTTAGCCTTTCTATCTTCCATTATTTCTCTTCTTCTTTTTCCTTTTTCTTCTTATCCTTTCCCATCTTCTTCCTCATCTGTTTTCCTCCTAAAACTCCCTCTGCTCTCGCCAAACCCGAGAGCCCTCCCTGCTGTCCCCTGCTAGTCCACCCGAGCACACCAGCTGCTGCAACCCTTGCTGCCACACACCACGCACAGCAGCAGCAGCCGCGGCTTCACACAGCAGCTCCTCTGTTACTGCCAGAGCACACAGCTCATACGAACATAGCAGAGGCCAGCAGTAACACAGCCGAAGACAGCAGCAACCGAGTAGAAACAGCAGAATCGTGACACACCATCAATCCTCCTCTGCCACAGCATACAGCAACATCCACATCTTCAAGGATTTCTCTCTCTCTCTTCTTCTTTTTCCTTTCTTTCTTTATTTATTTCTTTTGATGGATACTATTGTGTTTATTATTATTTATTTATGTTATTTGCAAGTTTGAGTTTTAATGTTTTATTTTGTAATGGTTATTTAATTGTGTTTTTTTCTTGTGTTTTGTTTTGTTTTGTCTTTCCATAAATTAGTAGTAGATTAATTTAGTTGTTCTCTTCTCTTAAAAAAAAATTTAATTTTTAATTGAAGTTTGATTTAGTTTAGGTTTCTTCTTGTTAAAGTTTGTGTTTTTATATATTGTCTGGGTATTTCTTAAGTTTTCAAAATACTAAATTTTGGTTTGAATTCTCGATTTTTGTTAAAGTTTCGATTTTTAGTGCATGTTTGTGTCTATTTGAGTTTCCATAGTGTGCTCTTAATTCCGTGTCCAAAGTTGCCATTTTTAATTAGTGCGTGTCTCGATGTTTCTTTAGGTAGATTAGAGTTTCCATTCTTGCATGTTTTAGTTCCATGTTTTAGGTTTCCAGTTTTTATTAACGCGTGTCCCAATGTTTCTTTAAGTAGAGGTAGGGTTTCTATTCTTGTTTTCTTTTATTTAGTGCATGTTAGTTTAGAATTTTAAATTACGTGTCATTTAATTCATCAAAAGTGAAATTGAACAATCTTGAAAAACCCCGAATCTGAACCAAGTTCAGTACCTTCTTAATTTTGATTGGAAGAACGTAAAATCTAAGATTAAAACGCATTCCCTGAGGAGACGATCTAACCCTTGGGCTTAATATTACACGATAGAACTCCTATACTTGGGATAGCTTCCGAGCTGCTCATTTTTCGAGTGAATCACTTAAGTAGCAGGAAACATACAATCACATACATCTCATTATACCATACATCACAATACCAGAGTTACTACAATCACTATATATATATATATATATACAACACTCAACCCAAAAAGATGTCTTAGGATTGTTTCCACAAAATACATTCGACCCTATCAAAATACTTACCCTTCTGGAAGGGTAGATCTACCGTACTAGATCAGCGGGGCTTTACCCGCTCTCCTATTAGGGGCTCTTGAAAAGTTTATAAAATTTTGGGGTGAGACACCTCTCAGTAAGGGAAATAAACTAATACCATTGTGTGGCAACATGAGTATTTCGTATTATACATATACCATACAGAACATATTCAGTAACTGTTTTGTCAAATCTGGGAAACATATACAAATATCATAAAAACATGGCAGAACATCCTGCATTTTCATAAACATATTTCATCTCATATAATAATAATACAAAAACATTTCTGGTAGGTTAGCTTACTGTTGTCATGTATTACCCCCACATGACTGGGTTGTGTGGCCCGAAGGCGGGACCTGACAATGGTTGACCGACCACTGCCAAGTCAAAAGTATAGTCTATAAGTCTGATGGGTTTGCTTGACCTAGTCCGTACATCAGGGGCACTTACACACTTCTTATAAACCACATTGACCATCTAATCTCACACCATTTCGTACAGCGGCGTTAACACAAACATCATGATCATGAAAACCATTAACACATAGTAACGGTACTGTGCAAGTGTTAGCCTAGACCAACCCAACCAGGTTCTGGTATCATATAACATATACTAAAACTATGATACATAAATATCTCATATCATTAATTATCAAATTAATCATATCGTTTTGCATATATACGTATCTCATGCAAAATCATCGGCCCGTACGCCGGTATTTCACATTTTACCATAGCTCGGCCCGTACACTGGCAAATCATATCATAGCAAAGCCCGTATAATGGCAAATCACATCCATAGCACGACCCTTACACCTGCAAAATATAACCATAGTTCAGTCCATACACTGGCAAATCATACACATAGCACGACTTGTATGTCAGAAAAATATATAAAAATCTTGGCCCGTACGTCGGTTTTCCATTATAAAAATCTGTATCATTAATACATTCCCAGAAAACAGTATTTCATAACAATTTCTACTAATGCCACACTAACAAGTTTTTCGCATATTCAACATACCATCATTTTCAACAGTATTTTTTAAAATATATAAATCATATATAAATATATTTATTTTCTGAAATTGAATGTTATAACATTATACATGTTTTCATAAAATACTAGCTTAGTTTATCCCCTTACCTGATTCTTGAAAAGCCCTTAAGAAAATTTGTCCCGCACCCGCAGGGTTCTCAACTCAACACCCTGGAAACAACATTCCCTAGAACTAAAGTTCAGTATTTCTAAGCATATAACTCGTGTCATCAGGTCACCAACTTCCTTGACCTTCTGGAACTGGGCAGGCGTCAGCCCCCATACATGGTCTTACGACTTTGCGGAGACCTGTGTTTTTGGTAAACAGTCGCCCGAGCCTGGTCACTGCAACCCCCTTTGTGAGGAGGCACCCCTTATCCTGAAGGTACGGGGCTATTTTTCCGAGTTCCTTAGAGAGAGTTGACTTTCTACAACTACCAAAAATCCAAATATTGAATAGAAAGTCTTACCCTGGATTTGGGATGGTTTCCGCTTCAACCCCATTGACAATCCGCTCCGGCAAACTTGCAGAGAACTTTCCCAGGAGCGTCGTGGTGGCTTCAGATTGTCGAACCAGCGAAAATCCGAGCCAAAATCCAAGAGAGAAGGAGGAGGGACCGAAGGGTAGGAGAGAGAGAGAGATGCTGCGCAAGAAATTTTGGCCAAAAATGAACTTTAAGCCTATTTAAACTGTGGCCTTCATCGACGAGCCACGTCACCTCGTCGATGAGGTCAATACAAAATTTGTTGACAAACTCTCCTCTTCGTAGATGAAATTTAGAAACCCCAAAATCACCCTCTCAGTATTTCCTCGTCGACGAGCCGAGTCACCCCGTCGACGAGCCCAATTATATTTTCGTCGACGAATCCCATCCTCATCATTGACGAGCTCCTGTTATACCCTCGTCGACGAGTCCCCTGTATTCCTTGATGAGGAGCTGAAAAATTCCTGGGATTTATCCTTTCCAAAATGCAATGTCGTCAGCGAACACTTTGTGTTTGTCGACGAAGTTGATTGCCTCCTTCTGTTTCCAGTTTCCATTTTTCTTTCTTTTTATTATTTAAATACCATTATTCTTCGGGTTGTTACAGGGCTGATGCTATGCCAAGTTACCAGGGGCACCAGCATTTACTGAAGGGTGTGAAATATCACCAGACTACCGGCGTTTGCCGAAGGGTATGAGATATCACCAAATTGCCAGTTTTTACCAAAGGGTGTGAAATACCACCAGATAGTCCAGCTTCAAGCTGAAGGGAGTGACGACCCCAGATTGTATTGCTTATTTTGTGAAAATACTGGAATTGGTTTAAACTATTTTGACTGTTGAATTATGCATGTTAGTATGTCATGATAACACTCATATGCCACACATCGATATAACCTGATTCTTCCTTACCGAGAGGTGTCTCACTCCTACTGTACGTACATATTTTTTTTTCAGGTCCTTCGAGTAACCGAAACTAGCGTCCTTGTGTTAAGAGCATAGTGGTTGGTGTACTGCGAGAGGTTCTTGGGTAAGTAATAGGATTGCATCGGGTTGTCTTTTGTGGTTTTGGCTGACACCTGGGTTGTATTTTGTATTATGGATCCTGGTTCCTTCTATATAGACTCTAATATGGTACGAAATATGTATAGAATGACCTTTTTTACACTGTGTATATGGTTTGTATTTGAAAGTGTTTAGGGTGCTTGGGAACCCCACGGGGTCGGACCCTCATTCATTGTATTGTGTCATGGATGTTTGGTATGATACAGGGACAGGTTAGGTTATTCATTCACCCTTGGGTCCCATTACCGGGTTCAGAGCGTGACAGCTTAGTATCAGAGCTAATCGGGTTGTTAGGTCTTGTAGACTTGGTTAGCCATAGCTGTGTGTACATACCGGAGTATAGGATGTTGGAAATGGGCAGAGTGGGTTGAGGGTTGTTCTGTTGCTAGATCGGGACTCATTGGTAGTGTTTTGTGTTTTTCCTAGAATGACGATTTTAGTAAAATCATGGTAAACCATTAATGATATTCGTGTCGGTGTGATAGGACAGACATGGACCTGTGAAGTGGTAGTTAACATGATTAGTTGTAGGTAATTGTGTTAACTGTACGTGTTGTAGGAGTATTAATTGATTCCTATTGTGTTTTCAAAATGGAGCCTAAGGATAACGACCTGGGGAGTGGCTCCAAGAAGACTGTGAGCAATGAGTCTCCTTCTGTGCCTCGAGGTTTGATGAGGCAGGTGCTACAGAAGATCGAGTGGAGTGTTAAGAGACGTGAATGTTCTCCTACTGCTACGGGGTACACCATTGAGAGGTTCACAGTCATGCATCCTCCAACATTCTCTAGGGGACTTGATTCGATGATAACTGAGGACGGGGTTGAGAAGACCGAGAGGATTTTCAAGGTCTTACATTGCACAAATAGGCAGAGAGTCCTCTATGCTACCTTCCAGCTATTTGAGGAGGCGGGGCGATGGTGGAATGTGGTGAGATTGCTGGAGAAGCAGAGAGTTGGTCCTATAGAGATGACATGGAGCCATTTCAAGGAGGTGTTCTTCGACAGATACTTCTCGGCTTCCACACTTGACACTAAGGCGGATGAGTTCAATACTTTGACTCAGGGGAATATGACGGTGCAGGGGTATGCTGCTCGGTATACAGAGCTATCCCGGTTCGCGCCGTGTTTGATCTTGAACAAGTACGAGAAGACTCGAAGGTTTGAGAAGGGCTTGAGGAAGGACATCCGCAGATTAGTAGGGATGCTGCAGATCCATGAGTTTTTGGTCTTGGTAGATAAGGCCACAATGATTAAGGCCAGCATCTGGGAGGATGAGGTGGATTAGGAGCCAAAGAAGAAGCCAGTACCTTCTAGTTCTCAATCGAGATCTCGTCAGGGATCATGGAAGAATAGGAATAAGGGCTTGGGTTACCATCAGAATACCAAGCACCATGGTTCTCAGGTGGACCAGTGATTGCGAGCAGTGTCTTCAGGAGTTGAAGCACTAGCTGGTTATTGCTCCAATTTTGACCATTCCTTCTGGGGATGGTAGTTTTGTGATCTATAGCGACGCATCTCTGAAAGGTTTGGGGTGTGTGCTTATGCAGCAGGGTAAGGTCATAGCGTATGCTTCTTAACAACTGAAGGAATACGAGAAGAATTATGCTATGCATGATCTGGAGTTAGCTGCTGTTGTGTATGCGCTGAAGATTTGGCGACACTACTTGTATGGTGTGTAATGCGAGATTTTCACTAATAAAAAAAGTCTCAGGTACTTTTTCACACAGAAGGAGTTGAATATGAGGCAGAGAAGATGGCTTAAGTTGATTAAAGGCTACGATTGCACCATCAGTTATCATCCAGGGAAAGCTAATGAGGTAGCTAATGCGTTGAGTCGGAAGTCAAAACATGCTACGATATCTACAATTATAGCTCAGCATCACATCAGACGGGATCTAGAAATCTTGAGTATAGAGTTGGTGATTGGTGATCATCAGGCTTTCATTGCTAGCTTGGTGATCTAGTTGACTTTGTTTGAGCGTATTAAAGCCACGCAGGATAGTGATGCGAGTTGGTGGAGGCTATGGAGAAGGTACAGCAAGGGTTGGCTACGGAAGTTTAACATCTCTGAGGGAGGTGCGTTGAGATTTGGGACCAGGCTGTGTGTCTTGAACGATGATGAGATCAAAAGGACGATTTTAGAGGAAGCGCATCATTTTTTTATCTACGGTACATCCAGGTAGTACGAAGATGTATTAGGATTTGCGTAAGACCTTATGATGGAGTGGTGTGAAAAGGTAGATTGCTCAGTTCGTGGAGTAGTGTCTAACGTGTCAGCAGGTGAAGGCTGAACATCAGAGGCCGGCAGGGCCGTTGTAGCCCTTAGCTATTCTGGAGTGGAAATGGGAGTATATTTCCATGGATTTTGTGACTGAATTGTTGCCCGCACTTCACGGGCAAAATTCTATCTGGGTGATTGTGGACAGGTTAACGAAATCTGCTCACTTTTTATCGATGAAGGTTAGCTGCCCTTTGAGTAGGCTAGCAGATATGTACGTGCATGAGATAGTTAAAATACACGGGGTACCAGTGTCCATTGTGTCAGATCGAGACCCGAGGTTTACTTCTCGATTCTAGATGAGCTTGCAGGAAGCACTAGGGATGAAACTTACTTTCAGTACAACATTCCACCCCCAGACTGATGGACAGTCAGAGAGAACAATACAGATTTTGGAGGATATGTTATGGGCTTGTGTGCTAGACTTCAGTGGTAGCTAGATACAGTTTATGCCACTAGTGGAGTTCGCCTATAACAATAGCTTCCAAGCGAGTATCGGGATGGCACCGTTCGAGGCTTTGTATGGTCGAAGGTTTCGATCTCCTCTGTATTGGGATGAGGTTGGTGAACGTCAAGTGTTAGGACCTGAACTCATACAACAGGCGTTTGAGAAGGTGGGTTTGATCTGAGATAGGATTAAATCAACTCAGAGTCGGTAGAAGAGTTACGTAGATGTTTGCCGCTGAGAGTTAGAATTCGAAGTGGGGGGTAAGGTATTTCTGAGGATTGCTCCGATGAAAGGGGTGATGAGATTCGGGAAGAAGGGCAAGCTGAGCCTGAGGTATATCGGACCATTCGAGATTCTTAAGTGAGTGGATCCGGTGGCCTACAGGATTGCGCTACCCCCAGCACTCTCGAGGATTCACAATGTGTTTCATGTGGAAGTACCTATTTAGATTCTAGACCGTAAAGGTTAGAATCTTCGTACCAAGAACATACCATTAGTAAAGGTATTGTGGCAGAATCACGAGGTTGAAGAAGCTTCTTGGGAACTGGAAGCGGAGATATACCGAAAGTATCCACAATTGTTCAGATTAAGTGTGTGCATTACCCTACTTTATATTGGAATAGGTGGTTAGTCGTTGGGAGTGTATTACTGTGAGCTTTTGAGATGGTTTATGTATATAACCATGGTATTCCTCCGCCATAAGTGAAGGTATGTATATATTGTGATGGAGCTGCGTTGTAGTAATCACCAGTTCTTTCTAGAATTGAGTGTGTGTCTTTTGTAGCTTTGACTGACACTCGAGTTGTATTTTGTATTTTGGATCCTAGTTCCTTCTATATAGACTCTAGTATGGTACGAAATAAGTATAAAATGACCTTTTTTCCGCTGTGTATATGGTTTGTATTTGGAAGTGTTTAGGGTGCCTGGGAACCCCATAGGGTCGGACCCTCATTCATTATACTGTGTCATGGATGTTTGGTATGATACAAGGACAAGTTAGGTTATTCATTCACCTGTAAGGGGGGAAGGTTGTAAGAACCCAAACTGTGATATATGGATTTAATTAATTAAAAGAAGGGTAAAATGGTAATTGAGCAGACTTCGTCGACAAAGCCAAAGTTCGTTGACGAAGGCCTTATGTTTCTCGGCAATGAGGTGCTAGAGCTCGTCGATGAGAAGAAGCTGAGAGGTTTTGGGAATTCGACGAAATGCAGGGGCTCATCGACAAGGAGAGGTTGGGGGGTTTCAGGAATTCGAAAATTTCAGGCTCGCCAACGAGGTCGCTGTCTCATCAACGAATTGTCTTAGTGCCTCATCGACGAAGATGCCATCTCATCGACGAAGGCGGCCAAGTCAAAGGGTTAAAAATATCATTTTTCATTACTTCTCAGCTAAGAAATCTCAAATCCTCTCTCTATCTCTTTAGAAACTCAACGTACTTTCTCTCTCTCTGGGTTTCTTCGTCATTCATTGCTGGAATCGTTGATCCGACGTTACCACGAGGATTAGGAAAGCATTCTCTACAAGTTCTAAGGATTGGTTCTTCGTTCTGGGCATTTTTGGGTTTCAGCTCAAAATCGAGATAAGGCTCGGTTTTCAATTCTGATCTAGTAGTTATGTAGGGAACGGAGTTATGAGCATATTTTGTATTGTGATTTGTAGGTTTTGGGAACTTTGTTCGCTGTTTAGGGGCCATAGAGTTCGGTATTTGTCATTCAGACTCGATGGAACTGTGGTCCACGATCTTGTGTGTGTTTTGGTTACTCATTTTGGGGAATCTAACGGGTAAAATTATGAATTTTTTATGTTACAGTTTTGGGAAAAAGGGGGCAACGGGTTGCACCCCTGGTTTTGTTGGAAAATCATAAATATATTGTGATATATATTGTGTTATAAGGGTGGTCATGCCTTGACTTTTTTAAACTGTATATGTGTTGGAAAATCATGATTTTAGATTACCAAATGGGTGTGGTTTTGTTTGGTTATATGAGCATGCATGAGTTGTGTTTTGGTGAAATAGGAACGGGGTTCTGAATTGTTCCAAGTTTTGAAATCCGGCTTTTTCCGAAGAGTGCGCAATACCACTAGATCGGTCGGCTTTCGAGCCGAAGGGTGTGCTAACACCAGATCTGCACCGATTCAACACTGTGGGCTGATGCTATACCAGGTTACCGCGAGCATCGGCGTTTGCCGAAGGGTGTGAAATATCACCAGACTACCAGTGTTTGCTGAAGGGTGTGAGATATCACCAGATTGCCAGTTTTTACTGAAGGGTGTGAAATACCACCAGACGGTCCAGCTTCAAGCCAAAGGGTGTGACGATACCAGATTGTATTGCTAGTTTTGTTAAAATATCGGAACTGGTTTAAACTGTTTTGACTATTGAACTATGCATGTTAGTATGTCATGATAACACTCATATGCCACACACCGATATAACCTGATTCTTCCTTACTGAGAGGTGTCTCACCCTTGTTGTTTGTACATATTTTTTTTTAGGTCCTTCGAGTAACCAGAACTAGCGTCCTTGTGTTAGGAGCGTAGTGATCGGTGTACTGCAAAAAGTGCTTGGGTAAGTACTAGGATTGCATCGGGTTGTCTTTTGTGGTTTTGGCTGACACCCGGGTTGTATTTTGTATTATGGATCCTAGTTCCTTCTATATAGACTCTGGAATGGTACGAAATATGTATAGAATGACCTTTTTTTCGTTGTGTATATGGTTTGTATTTGGAAGAGTTTAGGGTGCCTGAGAACCCCATGGTGTCAGACCCTCATTCATTGTACTATGTCATGGATGTTTGGTATGATACAGGGACATGTTAGGTTATTTATTCACCCTTGGGTCCCATTACCGGGTTTGGGGCATGACAATAACTGTACCATTAGTTACCAACCAGGAAAAGCTAATGTTGTAACTGATGCATTGAGTCTAAAATTAGTGGGTGCATCAGTCTCAGCAGTTGTAGCTTAACATCATATCGGGATGGACCTAGAAAGGTTGGGTGTGGAGTTAGTAAAAGGAAATAACCAGACATTCGTTGCTAGCCTAGTTATTTAACCAACCTTGTAGGAAATAATTAAAGCCGCTCAAATGAGAGACATAAAGTTGAAAAAAATTGTGGAGAAAGTACGGAGTGGGCAACAAATAAACTTCAATTTCTCTGATGATGGGATTCTCAGATTTCACACTAGATTGTGTGTACCTAACGACGCGGAGATTAAAAAGACAATTCTGGGGAGGCTCATCATTTTATGTATACCGTACATCTAGGAGGTGCTAAGATATATAAAGATATGTGAGAATCCTTTTGGTGGAGTAACATGAAGAGGGAGATTGCCAGATTTATATAACAATGTCTGACATGTCAGCAGGTGAAAGCAGAGCACCAGACGCCAACGGGACCACTTCAACCATTTGGTGTTCCTGAGTAGAAGTGGGATCATATCTCTATGGATTTCGTAATGGGGTTACCTTCAGCGGTGCATGGACAAAATGCTATATGGGTAATAGTGGATTGTCTGACTAAGACCACACACTTTGTTCCTATTAAAGTCAGTTATTCCATGAATAGGATGGCAGAACTTTATGTGCAAGAAATTATGCGACTTAATGGCATCCCGATATCCAGTGTTTTAGATCAAGACCCACAGTTTACCTTTCGATTTTGGAAGAGTTTGTAGGAAGCATTGAGATCTCAACTCTCTTTCAGTACTGCATTTCACCCACAGACGGATGGACAGTCTAAGAGGACCATTCAGATTCTAGAGGATATGTTGCGGGCGTGTGTGCTAGATTTTGGGGGTGGTTGGATTCGATATCTACCGTTAGTTGAGTTTTTAATTTTTTTATTTTTTTATAATAATAGTTATCAGGCCAATATCGAGATGACACCATATGAGGCATTGTATAGTCAAAAGTGTCGATCTCCGTTATACTGGGATGAGGTAGGCAAGTGACATATTTTGGGGTCGAACCTTGTTCAGAAGACCTTTAAGAAGGCCAAGTTCATCAAGAAAAGGATTAAAACAATACAGAGTTGGAAGAGGAGCTATGCGGATACAAGCCGGTGAGAGCTGGAGTTCGAGATAGGTGATATGATATTTTTGAGGATTGCTTTGATGAAAGGGTGAGGGGTGATAAGATTTGGGAAGAAGGGTAAGTTAAGCCCTAGATACATTGGGTCATTCGAGATCCTGGAGAGGGTTCTTCTAGTTGCCTACAGTATGGAATTACCCACAACTTTGTCTAGGGGTTCATGATGTTTTTCACGTGTCAGTGTTGAGGAGGTATGTCCCAGATCCTTGCATGTAATAAGTTATGAACTCTTGGAAGTTAGAGATACCCTATCCTATGAGGAGGTACCAATTCAGATTTTGGATTGGAGAATACAGGAATTGCGTACTAAGGAAATACCGTTAGTAAAGGTACTTCGGCATAATCATGTAGTGAAAGAAGCTTCATGGGAATTAGAGACGACAATACATCAGAAATACCCACAACTTTTTAGAGTGACTCAACGCTAGACAGGTCAGTACGACAGCACAGGTAAGTGTTTGGTTTTGTATACAGGTTGTATAAAGTAGGTTTGTTTAGTTTTATTAGTTTTTTTTATGACTTTAGTATATGGATGTTCTTTGGGAGAGTTTTGTATGTGTATTGTAATTTCCTGAGACATGGTGTGTAACCACGGTATTCCTCTGCCATAAGTGAGGGTATTTAATAAACTTAGGACGGGGCCGCTATGTGGGTGGCTACCGACTCTTTGGTAGGTTAAGTTATCATTTAAAGAAAGTTTGAGAGGTTGAGATCAGTAATAGTTAGCAAATTTCGAGAACGAAATTTTTATAATGGGGGGAGATTGTAGAGACCCCAACCCAGAAAAGAAAAGAAAATAAATAAAAAAAGAGATAAATAAAGGAAAAAGATAAAATCGGTTTGGCAGAACCCCAAACCATCGACAGTTTTACTGAGTTAGGAAAAAACCGTCGATGGTTACAAACAACTAAGAGCATTGAATTGCCAAACCATCAACGGTTTTAGAAACCCCAAGAAAATCGTCAACAATTTTCCTTTGGGCAAGCTTACTTAAGTTGTAAGAACCCAAACCGTGATATATGGATTTAATTAATTAAGAGAAGGGTAAAATAGTAAATTGAGCAGGGTTCATCGACAAAGCCAGAGTTCGTCGACGAAGGCCTCAGGTTGCTAGGCGACGAAATGTAGGTGCTCGTTGACGAGGAGAAGCCAAGAGGTGTGGAGGAGGTCACTATCTTGTCGACGAATTATGTTTAGTGCCTCGTCGACGAAGACACCATCTCGTCGATGAGGACAGCCAGGTCAAAGGGCTATAAATATCCATCTTCATTACTTCTCAGCTAAGAAATTTCAAATCCTCTCTCTATCTCTCTAGGAACTCAACATACTCTCCAGATTTCTTCGTCGTACGCTGTGGGAATCGTCGATTTGATGTTACCACGAGGATCAGGGAAGTATTCTTTACAAGATTTACGGATCAGATCTTCATTCCGGGCACTTTCAGGTTTTGGCTCGAAATCGAGGTAAGGCTCGGTTTTCAATTATGATCCGGTAGTTATGTAGAGAATATGATTGTGAGTATTTTCTATACTATGATTTATAGGTTTTGGGAACTTAGTTCGCAGTTTAGGGGCCGTAAAGTTCAGGATTTGTTGTTTGGAGAAAGGTAAGGGGATTTAGTTTATCTCAGTTATTTTTTAAATCGGACTCGGTAGAACTGTGGTTTATGGTCCTGCGTGTGTTTTGGTTACTCATTTGGGGGAACCTAACGGGTAAAAATTATGAGTTTTTCATGTTACATTTTTGGGAAAAGGGGCCGACGGGCTGCATCCTTGGTTTTGTTGGAAAATCGTAAATATATTGTGTTATAGGGGTGGTCGTGCCTTGACTTTTTTAAACTATATATGTTTCAAAAATCATGATTTTAGATTACCAATTGGGTGTGGTTTGTTTGGTTATATGAGCATGCATGGTTGTGTTTTGTTGAAATGCAATAGGAACTGGGTTTTGAATTGTTCCAGGTACTGAAAGAGTGTCCGACTCTATATCTGAGGGCGTGAAATATCGCTTGCCATGTTTGGCAAGAGTGTCGACTCTATATCCGAGGGCGTGAGCCTTACGGGATGATTATCGAAGGGTGTGGATCCACCAGTTGTACCGGTACGATGCCATGGAAGTTTGGGACCACACCATGTGCCGGGGACACAGTGTAATGCGAGTCGACTTCGAGCTGAAGGGTGTGATGACATCGGGTTACTTGATCATGTGTGTGTGCGTGTATGCACTGTACTGGAACTGTTTTGTGAAAAATACTGGAATTGCATTTAACTGTGTATGTTTTGTGTCATGATAACACTCAAATGCCACACACCGATATAACCTGTATCTGCCTTACTGAGAGGTGTCTCACCCCTGCTGTACGCATATATTTTTCAAGTCTTTCAAGTAACTAGAACTAGCGTCCTTGTGTTGGAAGCGTAGTGGTCGGTGTACTGCGAGAGGTACTTGGGTAAGTACTAGGACTGTATCGGGTTGTATTTTATGGTTTTGGATGACACCCGGATTGTGTTTTGTATTAAGGATCTTAGTTTCTTTTGTATAGACTCTGGTATGGTACAAGGTTTATATTGAAAGAGTATCTTCCGCTGTGTATATTCGTTTGTATGTGAATGTGTATAAGGTGCCTAGGAACCCCACGGGGTCAGACCCTCATTTATTGTGGAATATCATGGATGTTTTGTACAATACAGGGACAGTTTAGGTTACTAATTCACCCCTGGGTCCCATTACCGAGTTCGAGGCGTGACAGCTTGGTATCAGAGTTAACCAGGTTGTTAGGTCTTGTAAACTTGTTTAGACATAGCTGTGTGTACATACCGAAGTATAGGATGTTGGAAATGTGTAGATTAGGTCGACGATTGTTTTGTTGCTAGACCGGGACTCATTGGCGGTGTTCTGTGTTTTTCCTGGAATGACGATTTCAGTAAAATCATGGCAAACCATTGATGATATTTGTGTCGATGTGATAGGATAGACCTAGACCTATAAGGTGGTAATTAACATGATTGGCTGTAGATACTTGTGTTAACTATACGTGTTGTAAGAATATTATTAGATTCTTATTGTGTTGTTAGAATGGAGCCCAAGGATAACAACTTAGGAAATGGTAAGGCGATGGTGGACTGCGGTGAGTCTTCTGGAGAAGTAGAGAGCTAGTCCTGTGGAGATGATGTGGAGCCATTTCAAGGAAGTGTTCTTTGACAGATACTTCTCGGCTTCCACACATGACGTTGAGGCAGATGAGTACTCGGCTCTGACTCAAGGGAATATGACGGTGTAGGGGTATGTGGCTCGATATATAGAGTTGTCCTGGGTCGCGCTGTGTTTGATTTCGAATGAGTATGAGAAGACTCGGAGGTTTGAGAAGGGCCTAAGGAAGGACATCCGCAGACTAGTGGGCATGCTTTAGATTCGTGAGTTTTCGATCTTGGTGGATAAGGCCACGGTGATTGAAACTGGCATCTGGGAGGATGAGGTGGATCAGGAGCCGAATAAGAGGCCAGTACCTTCCGGTTCTCAGTTCGGATCATGCCACGGATCATGGAAGAAGAGGAACAAGTGCTCGGGTTATTGTCAAAATTACGAGCAGCAGGGTTCTTAGATGAGCTAGTTGGGTCATCGTTGTATTAGGTTCCACAGATGGCATAGCGGTGAATGACAACCATTTGGGGGTAACTGCTACAACTGTGGTCAATTAGGTCACATGGCTCGGGATTGTCACGCACCAAAGAGGGGTACGTCCTCTTCGAGTCAGAATCAAAGAAGTAATTAGGTATCCCGGGGAACGTATCAGGCGAACACAACTCAGGCAAGGGTGTACTCGCTTACTCGAGCGGATGCTGAGCATGTAGGGAATGTGGTGACAAGTACTATGATGTTGCTTTTAAATAGAGTTGTGGTTTTATTTGATTTGGGTGCGACCCACTCCTTTATATCTTTTAATTTTGTGAAACTATGTGGGGTGAAAACCCAAGTCATGGAAGAAGGATTGTCTATAGCTACACCATTTGGGAGTGTATCATTCTGTAGGAGGATGTTAGGAGACTGCCCAGTGGTAATTCAGGAGCAGTTGCAGGAATTATTGGATGGGAGTTTCATTTGACCTAGTGTTTTGCCTTTGGGAGCTCCAGTTTTGTTTATGAAGAAGAAGGATGGGTCGATGCGCATGTGTATTGATTACCATGAGATTAATAAGATGACTGTGAAGAACTGATACCCTTTACCTCGTATAGATGATCTCTTTGACCAATTACAAGGGACGTGGGTCTTTTCGAAGATTGACCTACGGTCAGGGTATCAGGTGAGGGTTAGATCTGAGGATGTGGTGAAGACTGCTTTCCAAACCAGATATGGCCACTACGAGTTCTTAGTCATGCCATTTGGGTTGATGAATGTTCCGGCAATGTTCATGGATCTTATGAATAGGGTTTTCCATGAGTACCTAGATCAGTTTATAGTGGTGTTTATCGATGATATTTTGGTATACTCGAGGAGTTTAGAAGAGCATGAAAACCATCTGAGGTTAGCGTTACATATTCTCCGGGAGAAGAAGTTGTATGCTAAGCTGAAGAAGTGTGAATTCTGGTTGAATCAGGTTGCATTCTTAGGCCATGTGGTTTCTAAGGAGGGTATCTCAGTTGATCCTAGTAATATTAAACCTGTGGTTGATTGGGTGAGGCCGAAGAATATGTAAGAGGTTCGGAGTCTTCTAGGACTGGTGAGTTAGTATCGTCGGTTCGTGGAGGGGTTCTCTATGTTGTCTGGGCCTCTAACTCGATTGACTAGGAAGGGGGTGATGTTTGAATGGACCAGTGACTGCGAGCAGTGCTTCTAAGAGTTGAAGCACCGGCTGGTTACTGCTTCGGTTTTGACCATTCCTTCAGGGGATGACAGTTTTATGATCTATAGCGGCGCGTCACTGAAGGGTCTAGGATGTGTGCTTATGCAGCAGGGTAAGGTAATAGCATATGCTTCTCGACAACTGAAGGAATATGAGAAGAATTACTCTATGCATGTTCTGGAGTTAGCTGTTGTTGTTTATGCACTGAAGATCTGGTGACACTACTTGTATGGTGTGCAGTGTGAGTTTTTCACTGATCACAAAAGCCTCAGATACTTTTTCCCGTAGAAGGAGTTGAACATGAGGCAAAGATAGTGGCTTGAGTTGATCAAGGACTACGATTGCACCATCAGTCATCACCCGAGAAAAGCTAATGTGGTAGCCAATGCGTTGAGTCGGAAGTCGGATCATGCGACAACATCTGTAGTTATGACTTAGCATCACATCAGACGGGATCTGGAGAGCCTTGGTATAGAGTTGGTGTTTGGTGATCATCAGGCTTTCATTGCTATCTTGGTGATCCGACCGACTTTGTTTGAGCGTATTAAAGCCGCGCAGGCTAGTCATGCAGAGTTAGTAGAGATTGTGGAGAAAGTACAACAAGGATTGACTGTAGAATTTAACATCTCCGAGGGAGGTGTGTTGAGGTTTAGGACTAGGTTATGTGTTCCGAACGGTGACAGGATCAGAAGGACGATTCTAGAGGAAGCGCATCGTTCTTTGTATACGGTACATCCTGGTAGTACGAAGATGTATCGGGACTTGCGCGAGACCTTCTGGTGAAGTGGTATGAAATGGCAGATTACTTAGTTCGTGGAGCAATGTTTGACGTGTTAGCAGGTGAAACCTGAACATCAGAGGCCGACAGGGCCGTTACAACCTTTAGCTATTCCGGAATGGAAATGGGAGCATATTTCCATGAATTTTGTGACCGGGTTGCTGCTAGCACTTCACGGGTAGAATGTTATCTGGGTGATCGTGGATAGGTTGACGAAATCTGCTCACTTTTTACTGATGAAGGTTAGCTACCCTATGAACAGGCCAGCAAACATATACGTGCATGAGGTAGTTAGGATGCACAGGGTACCGGTGTCCATTATGTCAGATCGAGACTCGAGGTTTACTTGTTGATTCTGGACGAGCTTGCAGGAAGCACTAGGGTTGAAGCTTACTTTCAGTACATCGTTCCTCCCCCAGACTGATGGACAACCAGAGAGGACAATACAGATCTTGAAGGATATGTTAAGGGTTTGTGTGTTAGACTTTGGTGGTAGCTGGATACAATTTATGCCACTTGTAGAGTTCGTCTATAACAATAGCTTCCAAGCTAGTATCAAGATGGCACCGTTCGAGGCTCTACATGGTCGGAGGTTTCGATCTCCTCTATATTGGGATGATGTTGGTGAACGTCAGGTGTTAGGACCTAAACTCGTGCAGCAAGTGTCTGAGAAGGTGGGTTTGATCTGGGATAAGATTAAATCAGCTCAGAGTCGACAGAAGAGTTACGCGGATCAAAGGGTCATATCCGTGTTTTGAGAAAGGATCAAAGGGTGAGGGATGATCATCTTCATATTTTTATGGAAAAATCTATATGTATATATGTATATAAGCATGTTTTAAAACTAGAATGAGGAGGCGATCATACCTTGGTTTTTATTATATGAAGTAAATATACTATAAGGTATTTTCTTGGTCATTTATCTGATCATGTTTTAGTACTAAAATCGTGTGGCATGAGAATAATCTATATAATTTATTGCATAACTGAACCTAAGTATGATTGTGAGAATATATCGTGAAATTGTGATCCATATTGGTTTATGGAAAATATAGGGTCTTGATGTGACTATTGTATGCTGGGGTCTTGATATGATGGCTGAGAGTCGGGTTTTATGTGACGACTGAATGCCGGGTTGTGATATGACAAGTTTTGTACTGAGAGATGAAAAGGAGATATATATTATAGTTTTTATTACTTAAATTGCATAATATAGTTTAAGAATCCTGAGGACATGTATTGAGATCACCATACCATTGCTAGTGAGTTGTTTGGCTTGGTGCAACCACACTATGGTGGAAGTGTAGGGTGTCTTAGTCGGTTGGCCTACGAAGTGTTGTAGTACCTTCCCTGGGGTTTGAACCAAGAAGTGCTAAGGCAATCAGACCTACAACTGAGCTTGCATATGCCTATAGACATACTTGCAGATGGATACTTTGACTTTGTCTGGGTTGATCACCCAGGCTAAATCCAGCCTTTGGACCACACAATTTGTCATGGGGGTTAATCATGTCATTTGTCCCAGGGGGTCTCTTCTATGCATATATGTGAATTTATGTAAATGTTATTATTTATTTATTGAAATGGTTTATACTGTGGGAATGAATGTATATTTTCAACTGTGTAGGTGTGAGTACAATTTACAAATGCTATTTTTGGTTAAATGGAGGAATGGATGTTTTTTGCTTCTACTAAAACTCATGTTGGCCACACCCTGATATTAACTTAATCCGTTTTACTGAGAACTATCTCACCCCAATGATCATTTGAATTTTCAGGAAATACCAGAGATCGTGCTTAGTAGGCTAAAAGAGGCTGAGTTTAGTTTGTCTAGTTTATGTATGTGGTTTGTATGGACGAAGTTGGTTTCTATATTTATTTTGGGTTTGTAATATGGGTATTTGGAGATTTCTATGTGTGATGGTAGTTTAGAACTCTGCTAATGTTTTGGAGGATGTTTTATTTATTTCTACTGCTTTTATATGATGATTATGGTATTAGGAATACATATTTTATTAAAGTAACACCCGGGCCCCATGTGGCGGGTCGAGGCGTTACAAGTATAGTTACAAGTGTCCTTACTATTGTTGTTAATTAATAAACAAGTATATTTTGCCACACATTGATAATAATTTATTCCATTCTTATTGAGAAGTGTCTTACCCCAATATATAACTCATTTTTTAGGACCTTTGCGTGATCGAGCTTAGGGCAGGGTCGGTTAGCGTAGTGTAGTGTGAGTGTTTGTAAGAACTTTAAAGTCTTTAAGTTTATGTTGTTTTAAAATTCTGGTTATGTAATATGGATAGATGAAAATTCCTTTTTGGTTGTGTGTTATAGTACTCTGATATTTTATTTGAGGTTGTTTAATTATATTTCGTTGCTTGGATGATATTTATGGTATCAGAGATAGGTGAATGGAACACATAATACCTTGTACCCCACTTGATAGGTTCGGGGTGTTACAAGTGGTATAAGAGTCTAGCGGTTCTATAGACTTTAACAGATGATTTTACCAAAGTATAGGCTCGAGTTAGGATGAGGATAAAAATGGGTAGATTAGGATATTGATAGGAATTTTGAGTTTTATTTCGTAGCCTGGAGGCATAAATCTCTTGACAGACTTTTGTGATTTTCTGAATCAGTCGACGAGTTTAGAAAACCACGGTAAATCCATTGACGATGATGTTTCCAAGTAAAGAGATTGGAACTTGAAATTAGAACTCAAAGGTTAGGTTGGTTGATTTATAGGGATAAGCCTTTGAAAGAGAATTTTGGTAATTTAGGTGTTGTGATTTAACAGTTTAAGGTCAAGTTGGGTGTTTGATCAAGCAATAAATTTATTTGATTCTAAGTGATATATATATATATATATATATATATATATATTTATATATGTATATCTGTGGAGTATATTGAAATTTGTGGTATGAGGATGGTTAGGTAATTTTAGACGATTGATTAGCGAATTTTAAGGATGAAATTCTTTTAAAGATGAGAGAATGTAACGACCCCAAAAATAATATGTAAGTGCAATCCTAAAAAAAAATAATTAAACTAAATTAAATTAAAATTAATTGATTAATTTATTAAATAATAATAATTAATTAAATAATATAATATAATATAATTATATATATAAGAAGCATCCTGAAAATGATTTCATTTAACCCCACCCCCCAACCGTACATCTCATTCTCTCTCTTATATTCAATTTCTCTCTTTCTCTCTCCTTAAGCTTCCTCTCTCTCTCTTTCTCTCTCTCTCTCTTCAATTTCTCTTCGTCTGTAAGCCAAACTGAAAAACGAACACCACTACGGGGTCTTAGCGACAATCCTTAACAAGTTAACCAGAGTGGAATCGTTATTTGGGGATCTTAGGCACCACTCCAAGGATAAGGTAAGAGGAATAAATTATGTCGGGAATTTTTATAAATTAACCGATTAAATTTTAATATATGATTATAGAAATTGATATATATGTTTTTTGGGTATTCGGATACATGGAAATTGGATTTTGGATTATTATTATTATTATGAGTTGATTAAACTAGCGCTTGTTAGCTTAGGGATTTTATAATAATTGTTATTTCAAAGATTAACAAATTAAATTGAGAATTTGGATACCGAAATACTATATATGATTTTTCTGAATTATTTAGGCATATAAAAACAATGATTTTTGGTTATTATATTATGGTTTAACGCTTAAATCACGTGGCATAAGATTAATATTTTTTTTAATAAACTGGTTGTGATTGTTGTGGTGCATTTAACTGATATGTTATGGTGTTGTGTTGTTATTTATATAAATTGTAACAACGTTGGCAGGAGTGAGGAGTTCGTTATATTGTACCAGTTATAAATCGCAATATAACATTGGTAGGATTTGAGGAGGTCGTTATATTATCATTTATATAGATGGGTAAGGCGTTGGTAGGCATGAGGAAGTCCTTGATCTTACTGTTTTACTATGAATAGGGCTACGTGTGTTGTGACTATGGAAGTGTGTGAAGTAAGAACGTAGGGGGAACAATGAGGAGGGATGCCTTGAGAACCACGGGTTGTGAAGTAAATGTGCATTTTCAATTGTGGATGTGAGTGCATGTGTAACAACCCAAATCCGGAAATTAAAAGAAAATAAATAAAAAGAAAAGGGAAAATTTTTTTAAAAGGGTTTCAAGTAGTGACTTGTCGACGAATTTGCTCTCCTCCACGACGAATATCCTCCTAGGTTTCGTCGACGAGTGTATGTGTCTCGTCGATGAGGAATTATCGAGAGTAGGGAAAGTTCAGGGTTTTAATTGCTTCATCGATGAACTTTTTGAGCTTGTTTACGAATGCTCTATTTGGCTTCGTCGATGAACCCACGCGTCTCGTCGACGAAGGCCTCGTTATAAATAGGCCATGTAACCCCTTTTCCGAAAATTTCTCTCTCCTTTCTCATTTTCTCTCTTTGGGTTTCAATTACCCTACCTATTTTCTTCGAATATAGCTCGAATTCAGCCCGATTCGATGATTAGGAACTACCACAAGATTCCTGAGAAGATTCTCTGCAACATAGGCGGAGCAAATTTTCAATTTGGAGTACTTGGGCACCACTCCAAAACCAAGGTAAGTAGGGTATTTTTAAGTTTCATTAATAATATGGCGTATATAGGGCCTAGGGAATGATAAAATAACATTTTATTGAAGTTTGAGTTGATAAACTTGGGTTTTTGAATCAGGGTTCGGGTGAGTACCGTAGGCGACGTTACGGAGTTTCCATGGGCGTAACTTGGAAAACCAGGTAAGGGGAAAACGTTAGAACAACTTTTTATTAATTTCAAACGAGTTAATTTTAAGAATACAAATTATATATATATATATATTTGATTTATTTGATCAGTTAGGCATTTGAAAAATAATGATTTTGATTATATTTTATAATTGGGAAAATTCATGTGGCAAGAAAATAACTTTCATAAATAAATGGTTACGAGTACTGTTTGATTATGACTGTTGTTCGCATATGGCTACTGATTGGGTTACAAATTCTATTATAGATTTTGTTTGGTTGTGAATACTGTTCAGCTGTGGGTATTGTTGGATTGTGAATACTGTGCTAAATGTGTTGATGTGCCCGAGTGATTGGCATGCAATGGACGTGTAATGTTTTATGGTTCATGTAAATTGTGATATAGCGTTGGTAGTGGTATGAGGAGGTCATTACGTCGTACCTGATATAAATCACCATATAACGTTGGTAGTGGTATGAGGAGGTCATTATATAGATTTATATTAAGGGGGTAAAACATTGGCAGTGGAATGAGAAGTTTGTTTTACCTATTTACTTTGAACGGGATTGTGTGTGAATTTGAAACCTATGTGATTGAGAAGCTTGTGTAGTAACCTATGTGGTTGATAGTCCTGTGTGGACCAGTCTTGTGTAGACCGTGTAATTTGTGTGATGTTAGTCCTATGTGGACCAGTCCTGTGTGGACCATGTGTTTTGTATGGATGAGAGTCCAGTGTGGACTGTATCACTTGTGTGGTTATGGAACCTTTGTGGGTATGCATGAAATATGTGTGTATCATGTATGGATTGGTTGTAGTATGTGTATATACGTGGATCTCTATAAAATGATGGCATTGGATGTGTGTTACTATAATTACATAAGTATTTATGGTAAAGTAAGATTCTCCACCCGAGGGCATGCTGAGGAAGGCAAGTGCCCTGGTAATTTTCTATTGGTACCAGAGCAAAGGGAAGTTACTTGTATGGATGGGTAAACTTCCTTATTCTCGGAGACTTTACTTGGATACATAACCCGAGGGCTTACTGAGTAAGGTTAGCGCCTTGGTACTATCGTTAGAGTAGAGGGAACATACTTGTATGGGTAGGTAATCTTCCTTATTCTCAGGAATTATCAGCAAAAATAATTATGGTTGTGTGTATAATATCATATGACAATGTGATTGTTGGTAATGTGACTTCAAGGCTTCTATGTTATTGATTATCATATAATTACTTTTGGTATGTATTAAACTCTCTGCCACACACTGTTATAGCTTTTTCTTCCTCACTAAGAGGTGTCTCACCCCGTCGAATTCTTATTCTTTTCAAGTCCTTCAGGTGATTAAGCTTAGAAAGCTCTGGGGCGGGGTTTAGTTATGAGTAGATAAAAGAACAAGTTTATATACAGTTTTATATTAAAATTTTCTTGATTATGTAATATGGAGGATTTGGTATACTCTTTTATGGGTTTGTTTATATATGTATATAGAACTCTGGTATTTTGTTTGAGGTTGTTTAATTAGTTCTGTTGCGTGAATGGTATTAGAGACACCAGATTGGTCTTATAATACCCTGGGCCTTACATGGCGGGTACGAGGTGTTATAGTCGGAATCAGAGCAATTACCTAGCTAGAAGTGTGACGAGATTCACATCGCCTAGGTTTGGAAATGTGGGTTCGCAACGAGGACGTTGCATTCTGTAAGTGGGAGAGAAAGTGATATCCCATGGAAGAAAGACTTAAAAAGGATTAGATGTGACTAACCATATCAACAAGGTGCACCTTTATTTTCAGGAGCCTTCCCATAAGAACTCCACAATTAAGCGTGCTTGACTTGGAGTAATCTAGAGATAGGTGACCTTCTAGGAAGTTTTCTCAAGAAGTGTGTGAGTAAGGACAAAATACACTGAAAATGACACGTGTTGGTCTGTGGGGCCAACCATTAATCCGATAAGGCCTGCCCCCTACTGTCTGGTTCCAAGTGGAGGAGGAGAGACACAATGCTCCTTGGTAGACCCAGGTTGGAGCATTAAAACATGAATGTGGATTGAATGTATGGTAAATGTGGATGTACTGTGGTGTATGTGTATGCATATTCTATGGTATGATTCATGTTGAATGTGTGAGAGTATAGTTATAAGTGTCCTTACTGTTGCTGTTAATTAATAAACGAGTATATTTTGTATACACTAAAACTCATGTTGTAACACACTGATAATAATTTATTCCATCCTTACTGAGAAGCGTCTCACCCTAATATACAACTCATATTTTAGGACTTTCGCGTGATCGAGCTTAGCGAGCTCAAGGCAGGGTTGGTTAGCGTAGTGTAATGTGATTTCTAAGAACTTTAAAGTCTTTAAGTTTATGTTGTTTTAAAATTCTGGTTATGTAATATGTACAGATGGAAATTCGTTTTTGGTAGTGTAAAATAGTACTCTGGTATTTTATTTGAGGATATTTAATTATATTCTGCTGCTTGGATGATATTTATGGTATCAGAGATAGGTGAATGGAACACATAACACCTCGGGCCCCACTTGGCGAGTTCGGGGTGTTACAGAAACTTTCCCATGGTTTTGGTTGTACTGGCAACAATTCCAGCAATCTAGGGGTGTTCTTTCTTTCCACCTTGTCTTGTTGACAAATCAAACATGTTTTTGTATAACTTACTACATCATTTTCATGAAATTCTTTTAATAATTTCTTCCTCAAATTTCCCGCTTTGGACACGTATAGTTGCTTTCCTTTTGTCATTAACAACCCATCTTCCTTCCTCAATTGTTGTGTCTTCCCTTCTTCTGCCAGTTTCTTCAATGTCTGGGCCTACTAGTCTATTCTCAAATGTTTCTTGATAAGTTCCTTCATGGATAAAGTAACACTGCTAGTCGATATATGACTTACGAATTTTAATGCTACAAATTCTGTTTTCCTATTTCAAGCATCAACCACCTGATTAGTCTTTCCTACCTTGTATTTAAAGTCAAAATCAAATTTTGTTAGTTTCTCCTACTAGCAGGCTTGTTTTTAAGTTAGTTCTGATTGTGACAAAAAGTGTGTGACAAACACATTATCTGTCTTTACTACAAATTTAGACCCTAAGCGATAGTGCCTCCAAACCCGGATACAATGCACCACAGCTAGAAGTTCCTTCTCTTGGGCTGTATAGTTTTGTTCAACACCTGTTAGTTTTCAAATTTCAAAAGCAACTTGATGCCCTTCCTGTAAAAGAACTTCCCCTAATGCAAAGTATGATGCATCTGCCTGCACTTCAAATGGCTTCATCAAGTTAGGAAGGTTTGGCACTGGATCCCTTACAATTTTCTTCTCTAGCTCATCAAATTTCGATTGACAATCCACTAACCACCCCCATTTTACCCTATTTTTCAACGAATCTGTTAATGGCACGATACTTCTAAAGTACCCTTCTAAAAACTTCCTATAGTAGTTGGCAAGCCCCAAAAAGGATCGTAGCTCACTGATAGATGTAGGTAGTCTCAATTCTTTGATGGTTTGTATCTTTGTCGTTCATATCTACCCCTCTTCAATGATATGTCCTAAGAACTTATACATCTCTAGGTGAAAGCACATTTCTCCCCCTTTATGTACAACTAATTTTCCTTGAGCTTTTGAAAGACCAGCCGAACATGTTCCTTATGTTCATTTAAAGACGAGCTGAATACCACAATGTCAAAGAGGTAGACAACAACTAATCTATTAAGGTAGTCTAAAAAAACTTGGTCCATTAAAGTAAAAAAGTTGGCAGGTGCATTTATTAGTTCTAAAGGCATAGTAAGGAATTTGAATGCTCCATACCGGGTGACATAAGTGGTATTTGGTTTATCCCCCTCTACAATACGTACTTGGTGGTATCCCAACCTCAAGTCTAGTTTAGTGAAGTATTTGGCTATTTTTAGCTAGTCAAAGAGATCTGCAATTAACGAAATGGGATATTTATTGGGAACAATCACCTTGTTGAGGGCTCGATAATCCACATATAGTCACAGACTTCAGTTTTACTTATTTTTAAATAACATCGGGGCCCCAAAAGGTGCTTTTGATGGTTGAATGAATCCTACTTCTAGTAGTTCATTTAATTCTATTTTAAGTTCAGCTAATTCAGGTGGCACCATTCAATAGGGGACTCGAGCTGGCAGTTTTGCACCAAGCAGAAGCTCTATTTCATGGTCTATTTATCGTCAAGGTGGCAAATCCCTAGAAAGATACTTTGGGATTACTTCTTTGAATTCCTCTAGCACTTCCTTGATCTTAGTCAGACACGCGTTTATTTCTTTATCCCCTAAATCTATGGGTAGCACTACGAAATAAGGCTATCTCCTCTTCACTCCCTTCTTGAATTGGAGAGATGAAAGCAACTTCTTTTCTTTTATGGTACTATGAGCTATTGGAACCACACAAGGGGTATCTCCCATCATCACCAGGAAATCGATAGTAGGAATCGACATTGAGCTCGTAGTCTTGAGGATATCCATCCCCAAAACCACATCAAATTCATCAAGGAGTGCCACTATGAAATCTATTGTTCCTTACCAAGGCCTCATGTGGGAGGCCACTCTAGGGTCAACTCCACAGTGGTTAACACTTTTGAATTTAATGGCTTCAATTTTCCCACCTCCTTGTCAACCTGCAGTTTTAACTATTGGGCTTCTGTATCGGCGATAAAATTATGTTTGGCGCCTATATCAATCATGGCCTTAGTCTTTTTCCTATTCAATAGTAGATCCACATATATTAGGCCCTTTTCCTGAGACTTGTTAGTAATTGTTGGACGTTCCAACGACCCTAAAAACCTTTCGTTCAAGGCACTCCACTATGCTTTGAGGTCCCATACAGAGAAAACATAAAAGCGGTGGTCAATAATCAATACCCCTTTATATATCCACCCTTTAACTCCCTTGTTGTTGGAGATCTTCTGTCTCTCCTAGAACTATCAGTTCCTCAATCACCTATCCCATTTTTAGGTTTATACATCTTGTTGGGTTTCTGTTCATTATTGGCGGACATTGGGTATGTCCTCTTTAGAGAACTATCTAAAAAATCATCTAGTCGTTCGACTGCTGTGAAGGTAAAGGGAAAATCACAAACCTCTTGCCTTCGCAATTCGTTCTTTGGTTATATCTTCAGTCATCAGAGGAAATGGAATAACCTATCAAATTCAACCATGTCTTTAATGTCAAGCATTAAGGCCGAAACTCTCATATATAACTCCTTATTGAATCTGTTTGTTGCAAATCATACACCTTGCACCGCGCCATGTACTCTATATTCTCCAGATAAAATTGTGCCTTCAAAGCTTGCTTCAATCCCTCCCAGGAATTTATAGCACACCGATTATGCTGTATGTCTTCGTATTTGGTTCTCTACCATAACTTAGCATCCCTAGAGAGGTATATTGTTGCAATGTTCACTCGATCATCTTCTATTTCGATTCGTGAGCACTTAAGTAGTGTTCCAGGTCGAAGATGAGATTGTCGAGCTCCTTTTAATCTCAGGTGCCCTTATAACTTTTAGGTTCTAGTAACTTAATTCGAGTCCCCTCAATAGTATCAATTATTGGCCTTTGGGACATTTGCACCACTGCATTCAATTTCACACTCATCTCTTGTAAGTTATTATGGAACTTGCTTATTTCCTTTAGATCTTCTTTCAAGGCACTAATGGACTCTTTGACATATTCTGCAAGTAAATAGAAATTATCAGTTAACTCTCATAGGGAGGCCTCAAGCTCTATTGGTTCCCCTCCGTAGGATATGTGGGATGACAACACACCTTCAATATGTTTTAGCCTATTCTCAAAGGCTGCCAACTGCTTAATGTCCCTCTGGAAGGCCTTAAGCTCTATTGGCATTTTCTCTAGGGATTTTATACATGGAATGAATTTCTAAAGTTCCAAATTCTTTCCTCAAGCTCAAATACACCATAGAGGTTTCCTCTAATATTTCTCTATTAGCATGCCTTTCTCTTTTAACAATTCTGTCACCAACCCTTGGAGTTCAAAGAACTTCGTCTTTAAGGCTTCATGTTTTGCAAATCTTTCCTTAAGCGCTCTTATGTGTTCTATCTTTCCAAGTAGACTTTGAGGTTCTCATGCTACCACTTATAGTGCTCGCATGCGCTATGCTCTGATACCAACTGTCCCGGATGCCCAAATAAGACTCAATTATGGGCTGTGCAGCACTCGTCGAGAGCTCTCCCCTAACCGAGTCAGCTGATAATCACATGTTCAAACTTGAAGACACGAGCAACATATATGCAAGGCATTCATATACAAAAGATATTCATAAAGTAATAAGGTACATCCCTATCCCAGACAACAAAACATAATAATGAAAAGGACAACTTGTTTTATTTCATTCAAGAGAACAATCATACAAGCATTGCCACAAGTAATCAAGTATTTATTATAAATCCCTGGAGAATAAATGTAAAGCAATCTCTCCCCCGTCCCCATTTATCCCATTACATTGTCACCACCCCCTAACGCTGCGCTTTTAATACATACATACATATATATATATATATATATATATATATATATATATAAAATATTTTTTTACTAGTTGAAAGTTTTTTTTTCACTGTTTTTATTTTTTGGCTTCAATTTGGAGTTTCTTATTTTGTTATTACACCTTGGATTATACTTGAGTTAGATTTTGAATTGAACCAACGAGGCAGTTCAAATAAAATCTATTACTCATAAATTTTTTTGATAAAAAAGAAATTTTATGACATCATCTAGGTCAATAATTTATTTGTTATTTTTTTTCATTCTACATATTTGGAGGTAGACAATGTTTGACACACATATTTAAAGTAATAGATCCAAAATTTTAGCTCAATGAGAGCAATATGCATATGCTTGTAGGGGTTGCAAAATGAGTTGATGGATCATATTTGGAAAAGGTCACAAATGGGTGGAGGTTAAGCGGATTCGGGTTCTCATTGGTCTGTTTATTAACGGGTGACTAATTTATAAATTTAAACCCATTCGTCTAATAAACGAGTCATAAACAGGTACTCATTAAGCGCCCATTTAAAATTATAATTTATTTAATTTAATTTTTCTTTAATATTTCATCAAAATTGACTTAATTTTTTCTATTAAAAATCAAACTTAAAAAAAAAAAAAGGCCAAAAGTAGACGCCCCAAAGGCCAAAGAGCCCAAAAGGAAAACAAAACAAAAAAAAAAACAAAAAAAAAAAATGTAAATGGCTCATCACCTCCTAAATCCAAATCCAGTCTAAATGGGCAGGTGACGGGTCCCTCTTCGGGTTTCAACACATTTTGTCATCCTTATATACTTGTAAAAAAAATATATTTGCAGCAAAATTATTTAAGCTTCAAATCTCTAGGGTCCATTTGGATCAAGTATTTTATTTCGAGAAAGAAAAGGAAAAAGAAATAAGGAGAAATTTATTATTTACTGTATTTTCTTTTTATATTAAATGCTTTTATATTTAACATAAAATTTTGATTTAATATGAGTAAAATCTAAAAAATTGAATATTAATGATGTGTAAAGTCAATTTTTCTTTTCATGAATTTGATATATATATATATATATATATATTATTTTCTTTCTCAATTCCCTTGAGAGTCAAATATGAAATTGAAAATTTATTGATATATATATTGAGTACCAAATAGGACTCTAATGTATAATGTAGAAGTTATATAAATGACAGACCATTATAATTAATTAAGAATTTTGATTTATTTTTAATATTTTCTAATTTAACAGATAATCTCTTCATGTAATTTGAATTAATATTATTGATATATTAAACTATTTTATAATTTAAGTGGGGCTTAATCATTTTTCAATCGAAATATATTTTCTAAAAACAAATAAATTATGAGGAAGTACAAAAGCAAGTTATAAAAATATTCCTAATTAAAGTCCTTGTCTTTTTGACAAAGGATTTATCTTTTCTCATCTACCCAATATATGGGAGAAATGGGAGAAAAATGCGCATAAAGGATGTTAAACAAATTGCATGTACATATATCAAGAAATGATAACTCTTTTGAACATGAGGTACAACCTTAAAAGATCCTATCTAATCAAATAGTTAAATATAATGGGTGTATATATTGAATTTAATATGATCTTGTCATGTATATATATTTTAACTAAATTAGGTAATTTTTTTATACATGAAGAAATCATATTAGATCTAGTGGATATGAATATACCAAATATTATCTCATATTTAAGATGACATTTCCAACTATAGCATTTTCATTATTATTTCTAAGACGTATGTTGTAATAATGGATCGAATATAGGATACACAGCGGAATAAAAACGCAACAAGTAAATCAAACTCAACTAGAAACATGAAACAACGAGCACAACAACAAGATGTATGTGGTTTGGCAAAACCTACATACACTAAAGCAATCGACACAAAAATTTCACTAAGAAATTTAAAAATACACAATACACTTCACAAAGATCTTACTCATATCTCACAATACCCTCAGATAGGGATAAATAGACTTTCCTTCAGAGGTTTCCCTCCAATTACCCAACCACCCCAACGTTCAAACTCAAAACTTGAATTTCTTCTTGCAGCCCAGGCACACTCGTCGATGAGAACAGGGGATTCGTCGACGAGTCAAAGAAGTCCACTCGTCGACGAGTCTATCCTCTCGTCGATGAGTCTTTAACTCTGAGATTTTCTAGCTCTCGGTATCTACTTGTCGACGAGCATAGGGCACTCGACGACGAGTCTTCTAGTGCCAACACAAGAAGACCTTTATCTCATGTTTTCCTTCCTTTTTTGTGATTCCCACCAAGTATAAGAGCCACACACAAATACAATAATCTCCACCTAGGCAATTATATGTCCCTTAAGAGATCTCGAAAACATGATTGATTGCTCCACCTTGAACTTGAAATGCTCGGTTGGGACCGTCTCCCTTCTAGTACTTGGAGACATGCACCAAATCCAAGTAATGAAGCTTTAAACTTTCCAATGGCAGCTTCAGCTTCTACCACCAACCCTGATGCAGTTGTAGATTCAACACCCGAAGACTTCGCCCTAGGCTTCCAATAAAACCTTCCCACGGCAATAAACACAAAAGTTGCTGCAAGTCTTATATCACCAAAGCCCCTTGCATAGTCCTCAACAAAACTAACAACTGACGGTGCACTTTGTTGCCTGTTGAAACACTCCATTACATAATCATGGAGGACCTTTGACATTTTTCGAACATTACAACCCATCCTTGGGTACCGAACGGTACACATTTCATAATGATTCTCCATAGAACCTCCCTGAGACGGCAAACAAAGTCTCCATGCGGTTCCATCCATAAAGCTACCCTGAGATAACACCAATCTCTCTGCAGCTCTGTCCATGCGAATTAGCAAACCAAGACCTATCTTGGCTGTACCCAACACATACATGTCAAAAACTTTCAACAAAGTTCCCAACTGATGAGCCTCAATTAAAGCATTTCTAACCAATAACATGTCATTCACATACAACAAATGCATCACTTCATATATCACTATCACTCTCTTCCTAATTGGAAGCCTCACCAATTTAAACCTGTATGGTGGTCTGATAGTGCACATGGGCCCATCATGATCCTACTGGTCTCCAAAGCTAAAACTCCTTACAATATGACCAATGTCATTGTTGCCCTGAGTCTGTTGCTCCACCTGCATCATATGCCCCTTCATGTCACGATACTGTTGACCCGAGATGGAACTCCCCGCATTTATGCCCTGAGTCCCTAACACCACCTGAATAATATAATTTCTAGTACTGCATTTTTTTTATATTTGTTTCTCTTCCTTTACCTGAGTACTCTGCCCTATGACTTTAACAACAAAATCCATGTCCTCGATCACCCCTTTATTTACCATAGGATCACCTAACTTGCACCCACCTTTCTTATAACCCAAAAAGATGTACTATCCGGACATAACACCAAGCCTAGATCCTCCATCACTAGAATAGTGCACTAGTGGACATCCACTCACAACCGAGTAGTCTACCGCAAAACATGCCCACAATTCCCTTGCAACTTTCCCATTTAGCGATACCTTTGGCGATCAGTCACAAGAGAAAACGCGTCATACTTACTGACTTTACCAAGAAGTACCTTGCAAGCCCTGCATATGATCTGCCCTACTCATAGAACTCTTAGAACAAAACCAGCGTATTTAGTCCCAATGGCTGACATAAGGATTTCTCTCCTGATCTGGTACTCCACCTCAACCACCTCAACATCAGGCTTGTGCCACATGAGATAAACCAAAACCTTCCGTGATACATTCATGAAAAAATTATGTCTATCCTTTGATGCTATCATCATCAGTCCCCAAACATCTGAATACATGTAGTCATCTATATGCTTCAATTGCATATGCCACAAAGTATCTAATTTAGATTCAACAGCTGTAGCTCCACCTACAACGGTAACACCCTACAGTACATAGATATTTCTTGCTATCTTTTCTCCTTTCATCACTATCGAGTTGCCTTCACACACTTTCATTTCTCCTTTTTCAGACTTGTAACAAGATCCATTATAGTCTAAAATACTCAATGAAATAACATTCTTTCCTAAACCCTTAATATGCCTTAAATCACATATGGTTATTACAACACCATCGTGCATTTTGATTTTGACATTTCCAATACCAAGTATTTTGCATGAAATATTATTTTCCATAAAAACTGTAGGGACCCAAACCCAGAAAAGAAAAGAAAATAAATAAAAGAAAATAGAAATAAATGAAAAGAAAAGAAAAGAAGGAAAGACGGTTTGGCAGGACCAAAGAGTCGACATTTTTCTGGAGCCCAAGAAAATCGTCGACGGTTTTCCTCTGGGTTGGCCTTAGTTACGGGCTAAGTTATCTTTTATTGTTATAACTCAAAAGTCCTCTCTCTCTCTCTCTCTCTCTCTCTCTCTCTCTCTCTCTTCTCATTCTCTTATGACCCTCTCTCTCCTACAGGCTCACTCAGAGTCCGTCATCTTTCCCTCCTCCCTTGGCTTGCCGGCGGGTTCAAAACTTAGGGTTTTGGTTTTTCAGAACATAATCGACTTATTTTTAGGAACAGGTATAGGGTTTAGGTCATGTCAGGTTTATATTGTAATTGAACCGATTAAACTGTTCGTATGCACATATATTTTCATGATATCAGGGGTTGTTTCGAAATCCAACCGTTTGAAAATTGGGTTTTTAATTATGGAAATCTCTTACGGTAATTTGGGAATGATTTGAACAGTTGAATTTGTGAGTGTTGTTATTATACACGTAATTTGTGAAATAAAAGGGGTGAAGGGTAATCATCTGTATGTTTTTAAAATATATATAAATATACATACATATATATATATATATATATATATATATATATGCAATGCCCCCAAAATAAATTACTACAGGAAGATGTAGTAAATTTAAAAAAAATTAAAAAAAATATAATAATAATAATAATAATAAATGATGAATAAAATAAAAAATAATTAATTAAATTAAATTAAATAATTATTATTAATTTAATAATATAATATAATATAATATAAAAATATTATATATATGTTAACAAAAGTAAACAAATAACCTGAAGCGTCTTTGAAGCTTGAGGAATTTGATTCCTGAATTCAAAAACAGAACCCCCTCCCCAGCGTCATCTCGCCTCTCTCTCTCTCTCTCTCTCTCTCTCTCTCTCTCTCTCTCTCTCTCTCTCTCTCTCCATCTCACGTCTCTCTCACTCCTCGTCTCCTCTCCCTCTCTCCTTAATTTCTTCGGCCAAACGGGCGTAGATCGAAAATCGAAAAATACCACTAGGCTTCATTCTCCGCTACCGACATTTCTATCAGAGTGGATTTGTTGTAAGAGCGACGTAGACATATCTCTTGGGGTAAGGTAGCCTCCCTCTCTTTCCTCAACTTATCCTTAAATCTTCAGCCAAATCAACGATCGAGCACCACCATGGGGTCCTAGTCTCGATTGTCATCATTTTGGCCAAAGCGAATTTTCAATTTGGGGGTCCTAGGCACCACTCCAAAGTGAGAGAGGGATTTAGGGAATTAAGCAAATTGGTTATTTTTGGGAGTTTAATTGTTTATTTGGAGTTTATGGACTTAGGAAATTTTAAAATAGTATTTTATTTGAGGGTAAATTGATTGAACTAAGGTTATTGAATTCAGGGTTCGGGTGAGCGCCGCAAGTATAATTACGGGATCCCTGCGGGCGTAGTTCAGGAAACCAGGTAAGGGGATTAAGTTAAATTAGGAATTTTATTACATTTGAACCAATTAAACTGCTATATATGTATATATTTATTTATTTAAAAACTCGAAAGTTATTTTGAAAACCAACCATTCAACAAGGATTTACAAACCTAGGATATATGATACAGTGTTATTGTATTAAAATGTGAAAATCGTGTGGCAGATGATTTAATTGGTATGGATTATTGTATATTTTAATTTAAAATTACTCCAAACCAAGCACGCTTAACTGTGGAGTTCTTATGGGAAGACTCCCGAAAAGAAAGGTGCACCTTGTTGATATGGGTAGTAACATCAAATCCTTTTAAAACCTTTCTTCCACAGGGTATCACATTCTCCCCCACTTACAGAACGCAGCGTCCTCGTTGCAAACCTACATTTCCAAACCCAGGCGATGTGAATCTCATCACACTTTCAACCGGGTAATTTCTCTGATACGATTTTGTAACGCCCCAACCTAAGACTGCCAGGGAGCACTGCGTCTCTCCTCCTCCACCTGGACCAGATAGTAGGGGGCGGGCCTTATCCCAACTAATGACTGGCCCCATAGACCAACACGTGTCCTTTTCAGTGTGTTTTGTCCTCACCCACACACTTCTTGAGAAAACTTCCCAGAAGGTCACCCATCTCAAGATTACTCCAAGCCAAGCACACTTAACCGTGGAGTTCTTATAGGAAGGTTCCCAAAAAAAAAGGTGCACCTTCTTGATATGGGTAGTAACATCAAATCCTTTTTAAAGCTTTCTACCACGAGGCATCACATCCTGAATGAATGAAAAATCAGGTTTAGGGTTCGTCGACGAAGCCCTTCTTTCGTTGCCGAACGACCTTCTGTCATTCATCTATGAAGGCGCCTTTTCATCGACGAATTTGACCGGGTCAAGGGGGTTATAAAAGGAAATTTTGTTTGCTTCTTTATTAAGAATTTGTGAAATACTAGAACTAGTTATGAAAACACAGGGAATGGTATATGACAGCCGCGAGGGCTGAGTTTTATATGATGGGGCCACGAGGGTTGAGTTTTATATGATGGGGCCGTGAGGGCCGAGTTATATATGATGGCCGTGAGGGCCAAGTTTTATAATATGACTAGTTTTATATAAAATGTGGTGAAATACAATTTTTATTACTTAATTTTTATGATATCCTTTAGGAACCCTGAGGACTAGTTATGTTATGGGCACGGTATCGTTGCTAAAGATTCAGTATTAGACCATGTGCACCCACACTGTTCGCGAGGAGGTGTAGGATGGTCTCAGTCGATTACCCTCAATAGAGGGGGGTACCTTCCCTAGAAGACCAGACTTTCAGGATGTGGTAGGGCAATTGGACTCGCAAGCAAGTTGTGGATGGCTGCATAGTCGGAGTTAGATGCAAACGTATGTTTTGACTTACTATGGGTTGATATCCCCAGGGCATAAGTTCAACCTTCGGGCCGCACAACCCGTGCCATGGGGGAAGTAAATGGCGTTAGTCCGAGGGAGTTTCTTTTATGCATATCTGTAGATTTATGTAATTGTTATTAATTATTTATTGAACTGTTTATACATGAAAATGAGATGAGTATTTTCAACAGTATAAAGTGAATACAATATAGAATGTTATTTTCAGTTAAATGAAGGATGAATATTTTCTATAAACACTTAATGCATGCTGACCACACTGATGTTAACTTAATCTTCCTTAGTGAGAGGTGTCTCACCCCAATATACAAATTATCTTTTTAGGACCATCTCGAGGTCGAGGTTACTAAACTTCGGGGCGGGTTGATAGCCAGTTAGATTGTTGTGAGTGTCAGTAAGAACTCTCTTGTAATTAAGTTGGGTTTGAGGCCCTGAGTTTGTAATATGGGTGTATATACTGAGTTAGTTATGGTATGGTACTATGGTTTGTATTATGAATCTCAGAGAGATGTTGATGTAAATTAGTAGCATAGAACTCTGGAAATGGTTTATGGAGACTATTTTATTTATTTCTGCTGCAACTATATAGTGATTATGGTATCAGGTACATAGACGTCACTAAAGTGGCACCCCAGGCCCACGTGGCAGGTCGGGGTGCTACATAAGCGGTGGTGGATAGTAGTAAAGCTGGTGGAAGAATAGAGGCTAGAACCTGCAGTTATTACCTGTAGCTGTTTCAGGGAAATCTTCTTCAACAAGTACTATCCCGCTTCCACTCGAAAAGTTAAAGCGGAGGAATTCCTAAATCTGACTTAGGGGCCCTTGACCGTATAACAGTACGCGGCCAAGTTTGTGGAGCTATCTCGATTCGCCCCAAACATGGTCCTGGATGAGCCGAAGAAGGCCCAAAGCTTTGAGAGAAGTTCGAGGCAGGGAATACGCGCACAGGTGGTGGCGTTTTAGGCTCAGAGTTTCTCTTAGTTGGTGGACAAGGCCATGGTAGTGGAGGTCAGTATACAAGAATGTGAGGGGGTAGCAAACCAGAGGAAGAGACCCAAGCCTCATGGGTTTCAGACCAGCACTAGTTAGGGTATATGGAGGAGCGTTGACTTTATAAGTTTAATCCTGTTTTGATAATGACAAATCACTTAGTATTTGATCCGTGCATTGAGATTGTGAACATGATTATTACTTAGCATGCAAAGAAGATAAGGAAGTCATGGAAGCCATGAGGAACTTAAAGCATATACAACCCGACACATTCCATGGAACTAGAAGAGAAAAAGAGCAAAAGGATGAAGAAGCAAGCTTCAAGATCTTCAAATGTAATGGGTGGTTAGATTTGATTGTATTTGCATATCTCATATGATATTATTGGAAGCTCAAATAAATCCTAGACTAACTTTAGGACACATGCATTTCATAAAAAACTCATTTACATTGGTTCTAGGTAGGATGGAATTTTAGAGGCAAATTTTTTTGAAATATAAAGGCCTTGTTGACGAACCCCATGGCCTCATCGACGAACGCATGAAGGTCACTCGGTGATGAATGATCTGTTCTCATCGACGAGCAAATAATGAGAGCTCAAAAATTTCAGATAGTGCTCTCATCAACGAACTCATGTTCACGTCGACGAATGAGTGTTGAACACTCGTCGACGAATGTGTCCACTCATCAACAAAGTCCTAGAGCAGAATGGCGGTTCAGCACGAACACAAACGTAAATATGATATTTTAAATGATCCAATGACCAGAAATTGTTTAGATGGGGAGATTACTTATATACACTAACCCTAAACCCTAGGGCAGCACTTTTTGCCTATCTCTTGAGAACTTTGAACATATTGCATCAATCTTTGACATACTTTTGAGAGCTTTGAATCTTGGCTAAGAACTTTTGCCTGCACTCCAAAGAATTTATATTTGTCTGGGCATTCTCATTTTCAAGATCCAAGCGAATACACGCACAACTTCTGTTAAACTTGTTTGATCCTAAGGTTTGCAAAAGTATTTTATTCAGTATTCAATTTTTATTATACGGTTGTCTTCTCCAATTTTTATTTATCTAAAAATCTTATTGGAAGCACGAAACCTATTTTCCCATAGTTATTTGTTTGAAAAATCTTTTGGGAATAATATTCTAAAGTTTGAATCCTTGTGATACTCAAAGTTATATTTTTATTCAAAAATATTTACATTATTGGTGCAAAAGGTACTTGAAAAACATTGTTTAAATCTTTGTAATATTCAAGGACATATTTTTATTCTACAATTTAATTGTAAAAATTATTTGATAGCAAGAACTTAGATCTACGTATTATTCAAGACTAATTTTTTAAAAGGGATCTTATTTTCCATTCTTGCATAAAGTGATCTGAAATCAAATCCTAAGATCTCCAAAGCATTTATTTTTAAGAAATTATTTTTGGGAGATATTGATTAAAGGGGAGTTTTGTGAAGCATATCATTCTTCACATAAAGATCATATCTTTACATACATATTGAGCTTCATGTTTTATCATACGAGTATGTACTAGGATTTCTATTGAACTCACTAGTTTGGTTAGAAGCATTTTGAGTGTTGCAAAAAAAATTGTAATCATTATATTGTATTCACGGTTTGGGTTGTGAACCGAGGTTAAGGAGGAAGCTACACCTTATGTAAGTAGTAGACTGTTAAGGGAAGCTCCATCCCAGTTAAAGGAGCAGGGATTAGTGAAATCCTTGAGTGGGTTACTCAAGGCGAGGACGTAGGCCGGGGTAGGTTGAACCTCGTAAAAATCTCTGTTTGCATCTCTCTTTCCCTTAACTCTTTTAATTTTCGCTTGCGTTTCTTTATTAATCTTGCATGTTTGTATGTTGTTAAATATTACAAGCACTTGAGAATTAATTGAGTTGAATAAAGGAAACGCTCGCAGGAACCCTAAACCCATGCCTGCGGTGTTCACACCAAAACTTTGTATTCCACAAATCCCAATTTATCAGTTCACTCGAGAATAATCTTCATATTCACATTCCTAGGCTTATACACCTACTAAACCAGTTAAAACATCAATCAACATCATAAGCAACTTCCTTACCTCAATTTGGGATGGTATCTAGGATCCTCATAACATAATTCTACTCTGGTCAAAATGATGAGGATCGCTGCTTAGGCATAGATTCAAAGCCTGATCGTCTATTGGGCGAGTGTAGAGTGGGAAAATGAAGAGAGAGAAAAATGGGTTTCGCAGCTGAGAGAGGTGAGAGAGAGCTTTTGAATTTTAAAATAAAAAAAATGACATGCGGCCCTTAAATAGTGTTTTGTCTTTGGCCCAAACCGTCGATGGTTTTCTTAGGCCCCAAGAAAATCATCGTCGGTTTTGTCTTTAACCAACCCAGTTTTCACTGTTACCCTTTTACCCGGCTGCGGTAAAACTATATAACCGTCGACGGTTTTCTGAACACTTCAGAAAATCATCGCCGATTTTCTCCTCACCAGACCATTTTCCTCTTTTCTTCTATTTTTCTTATCATTTCTATTTTCCGAGTCTCTCCAGTAGGTGTCAAACCATTTTCTATTTGCTGTCATGTGATAAGAGCATCTGGTATCTAGAATCCAAGAATCATCCGTGTGACACTCCAAACTTGATGAAGTACATAGTATATCCCCATCACTGCACTCTAAATTTTCTTTCACTATATTTGCAGATTCTGACGGACCTTGCTGATTTTCAGAATTCCCTTTCTTCCACTCTGGACATTCCAATCTTATGTGCCCAATTTTACCGCACTTAAAACATTTCACATCCTTCTACTTCTTCCCGGACTGCAACCGAGATTTGCTTTAGGACTTACGTCTCCCATGTTCTTGATTACTTTTCACATCAAGTCCTTGACCATGTGAAGCTTCATTGCTAATCATTTTTCTTTGATGAAAACCAAGCAATGCACTTGTCACCTCTTCCAAATTCAAGCTATCCTTGCCCCATGTAAGAGTTGTAACCAAATTCTCATAAGTTTAAGACATAGGTAGGGAATTTAATAGCATTAATGTTTTTTCTTCCTCTCCGAACTTTACACCAATACGTGCCAAATCACTCACAATTTGATTGAAAGTGTTTATATGTTGGTTCAAATCTGAACCCTCAACCATCTGAAGCCAATACAACCTTTGCTTGAAGAAAATTTTACTTGACAAGGATTTAGACATATATCGGCTTTCTAAATTTTGCCACACAGCTGCTGGAGAATCCTCCTCCATCATATGATAGAGAACTTCATCAGTCAAACACAAGTGTATTGTAGAAACGACCTTTGCTTCCAATTCTCCCCATGTTGCCTCATCCATTCCAACCGATTGAACACCAAGTAGAGCCTTAGTCATTCCTTGTTGCATAAGTATATCCTTCACTCTCCTCTGCCATAAACCAAAGTTTCGGTTCCATCAAATTTGACAAAGTCAAATCTTGCAAAAGATGATCCCGAAGACATATCAACAATCGCTCTAATACCAATTTGTTGTTATAATGGATCGAATATAGGATGCACGATGGAATAAAAATACGACAAGATATATGTGTTTCGGCAAAGCCTACATACACGAAAGCAATCAGCACAAAGATTTCACTAAGAAATTTGAAAATATACAATACACTTCACAAATATCTTACTCATATCTCACAATACCCTCAGATAGGGAAAAATAGACATTCCTTCAGAGGTTTCCCTCCAATTACCCAACCACCCCAACGTTCAAATTCAAAATTTGAATTTCTTCTAGCGACCCAGGCATACTCATCAAGGAGAATAGGAGATTTGTCAATGAGTCAAAGAAGCCCACTCATCGACAAGTCTATCATCTCGTCGACGAGTCTTTGACTCTGAGATTTTATAGCTCTCGATATCTACTCATCGACGAGCACAATGTTGACTCTATGAGTCAAATCCTGTTTTGATAATGACAAATCACTTGGTATTTAACTTGTGCAATTGAGTTTGTGAATAGGATTATGATTTAAAATGCACAAATGGTAAGCTTGATATGGAAGCCACGAGGAACCTAAAGTACATATCACTTGACTAAATCCATGGAACTAGAAGAGTAAAAGGATGAAGAAGCAAGATTCAAGTTCAAGATCTTCAATGAGAATGGGTATTTAGAATTAAATGTATTTACATATGTCATATGATATAATTTGAAACTCAAATATACCCTAGATAGACCTTAGGACTCATGCATCTCATGAAAGATACATTTACATTAATTCTAGGTTGAATAAATTTTTAGAGGCAAAATTTTAGAGGCCTCATCGATGAACCCCATGGCCTCGTCGATGAACGCAAGAAGGCCACACGGCGATGAATAGTTTTCTCCCATCGACTGAAAAATACCAAAAGCCCAAAAAGTTCAGACAGTGTTCTCGTCAATGAACGCATGGCCTTATTGACGAACGAATATTGTACACTCGTTGACGAGCGTACCCATTCTTCAACAAAGGTCGTAGCGCAGAATGACGTTCTTAGCGCAAATACGGACAGATTAATGTTTAATCTTCATAATCCAATGGCTAGAACTTAATCTGATAGCGAGAACACTATTTAAACATACCCTAAACCCTAGAGACACAAGAAGAAACACTTTAGAGAGACTAATCTTGTTATCTTGTGCTAAGTGTGCCTCCATTCCAAGATTTTGCCAATACTCTACTGCATTCATACTCTTTGGGCAAATCATCTCAACTTTTCAAAGGGATTTCATCTACACATCTTGCAAGCAATCCTTAGTGATTGAGGTTTGAAATAAGTGATTGGTTTGTGCTTTCAATATACATTTATCTCAAAGATTTTTCATCTCTCATACTCATATATCTACTATTTTTATTGAGGAGAAAAATCCTTGTGTTATTACTTGAAAATTTTGTTTGAGAAAGAATTTTACTAAAAGTTGAATATTTGTGATATTCAAGTTTTACTTTCATTCAAAGATTTGATATTTGGTTATTGCAAAAACTATTTGATTGATAATTTCTCGGAGCTTCGAAATACATATTCTTGAGGAATATCTTTTAAATATTTTGTTTAAATCTTTACAATATTCAAAGTCATATTTTTATTCAAAGATTTAATTTTACAAATTATTTGATAGTAAGAGCATAGATTTGCGTATTATTCAAGATTATTTTTAAAAGGATCTTATTTTATATTCTTGCATAAAGTACTCTAAAATAAAATCCTAAGTTCTCCAGAGCATTTATTTATAAAAAAATATTTTTGGGAGATATTGATTAAAGGGTAGATTTGTGAAGCACCACATTACTCATATAACGATTTTATCGTTACATATATATTGAGTTTCATGTTTTATCGTATGATTATGTACTAGAATTTTTATTATACTCACTAGCTTGGTTAGAAGCATTTTGAGTTTTACAAAAATTGTAATATTTATATTGTAGTCATGGTTCGGGTTGTGAACAGGGGTTGAGGAAGAAGTTACGCCTATTGTAAGTAGCAGGTTGTAAAGAAAGTTCCGTCCCAGTTAAAGAAGCAGATTTTTGTTGGAATCCTTGAATGAGTTGCTCTAGGAGAGAACGTAGGGTGGGGTAGGCCGAACCTCGTAAAAATCGAGTTTGCATCTCTTTTACCCTTACCTTCATTTAATTTCCACATAATCTTATTTGTGTGAATATTGTGAATATTTTAAATATATAGTAGGTCATCAAAGTAATTGGGTAAATTAGGTTGATTGATAAATTCACTCATTAGGTTGATTAATTAAAAAACATTGAGGTAGTTGTAAGTAACTTGCAAGTTTATAATTGATAGTTTTTAAACTTAGAACTTGAAAGACTAAAGTTTTTAAAATACCAAATTTACCCCCCTCTTGGGATAACACTAGAATTCACGCACAGGGCACTCGTCAACGAGTCTTTTGCTGTTAGCATAAGAAGACCTTTATCTCATGTTTTTTTTCCTTTGTTTGTGATTCCCACCAAGTATAAGAACCACACACAAATACAACAACGTAATATGTATTCTTTCCTTTTGAAGATACATAATATTATTATAAATGCCTTATATTTGTATAGCATTATGGGATTTGATTTTTCTCTGTGTAGTTTTATTTCCCATTATTCTTAAGAGTAAGAATTCAAAAGCTACATGCATGAGCTATTCATGCACTATTAAAGGCCAATGGAGTTTCATCTGAGATCCTTTGAACACTTGAATAATTCATATAAATACTAAAATATTATCTTTAACGAAAAATCATAATCTCTTAAGATTCAAACTCAGGTCATTTAACTAAGAGAGCATTGAATTTATCACCTAAACTCCCAAGACTCCTATACTATATATAGTAATCATGTTCATCACATATTAATCATGTTGATCAATCTTTAAGGATAAAAAAAGAAAAATAGATATATATTATATGTACATGCTCTTATTGCTAGCTAGGAAATTGAATTTTGAACCAAGCTAATAGCCAACAAAAGAGTGTGAATTGTAACTATATAAACCAACCCTAAAGGGTAGGTAACCAGCTCTTGATCATCCCTTTCTCCATTTTTTTTTTCTTTTTTGGGTGCACATTGCAAAGGTATGAATCAAATCATATATATATATATATATCCCAAAAAAAATAGCAAATTAGCTTACTTAGCACTGCATGCTTAAGATGTGATGGGTCAATGAGCTTGGTAGGTAAAAGATCAACTTGCAATGTAATATTAGGCTATCAAATTATACCAAGTTTGTCTCTCAATCATCTCGATGAAATATGGTGTATATATATAAATATATACAATATTTTTTAAGATATTTTTGGAAATATGTATTTTATATCTTGAATTTAAAGAGTAAAATAATACATTAATCTCTCTATGCTTTTAAGTAAAATCAATCATAGTCGATACATTTTTAATTAGTACAACTTACTAATTTTTTATAATTGTTTCGGTCATCCTAATCAAATCTAAAAATATTATGACTCATTTAGTTTGACAGAATAACTATTTTTTGGAATAAGATAAAATATAATTTAAATTTTAAAAAATATATATATATATATATATATAGTTATTCCTTATATATTCCTAATTATTTCATTCAAGGTGTAATATGAAAAGAATAAACATGTCTCCATCATGAAATTTTGAAATATTTATTTCTTATTTATTCTTAATTATAGACTAATTTCATATTATTATTTGTTTTATAGTAGTAACATAATTTCTTATATAAATAATTGTAACTAACGTAAATAACTAATGTATTTGATTTTTCTCTTAATATTTTTTTCATTTAACTACGGGAGTCTTGAGTTTACCACTGAACTCTCAAGATTCTTTATACTATACATATTAATCATGTTCATCACATACACGCGCTTTTGTTGCTAGCTAGTTAAGAAATTGAATTTTGAACCTACCTAATAGCCAACAAAAGAGTGCAGATTGTAACTATAGACTGACCCTAAAGAGTAGGTGACCTATTCTTGATCATCGATCATCCTTTTCTCCATCTTTCTTTTTTTTTTTTTGTAAATATATATTCTAATATGATGGGTGAATGAGCTAGGTAGGTAAGAGATTCACTTGCAATGTAATATTAGGCTATCAAATAGTACCAATTAAGTTTGTCTCTTCAATCTTCTCCTTCAAATATGATGTTATATACAATATTTTTAAAGTTTTGTTTGTAAATATGTATTTCATATCATGAATTCAAAGAGTAAAATAATAAGTTGATCTCTATACTTTTAAGTAAAATCTATTACAATCAGTATATTTTTATTTAGTACAATTAAGGATATGCACTTATCGATCTCTTGAATTCATACTAATCAAATCTAAAAATATTATAGATCATTTGGTTTGACATATAATAATTAACTAATCTTGGAATAAGATAAAATATGATTTAAATTTTGAGAAATTAAGGAATAACTATTTTTTAGATATTCCTAGTTATTTCATTCAATGTGTAATATGAAAATGAAAAGAATAAGCATCTCTCCATCATGAAATTTTGAAATAGTTATTTCTTATTTATTCCCTATTATAGACTAATAAAAAGTTTATATTATTATTTATTTTATAGTAGCAACATAATTTCTTATATAACTAATTGTAACCAATATATTAAAATTAATCTATTTTTTAGAATGGAAATTCTGCGATCATTTAAATGTGTTTGAATCTCTCTAAAAACTTATTAACATTTTACTCAATCCTTTATCCAATCTACAAAAATTTAAACCCAAGGTTATTACAACTCCATTCAAACACTTTATAAATATTGTGATTATGAAACTGCATCTAACAAGTAATTCTTTTTCTTTCATCAATTAAAGGAAAATTTTATTTATTACAAAGAAAAATATGAAAATTACAAATTGCAAATGATATGGTACTAAATAATTTGTTAAATCATAATCACTTGTAATATTTTCTTGCAATAATTTTGATCTAATAGTAAAATTTGTAATTTTTTTTTTTTTTGAGAACGAAGAAACCAACTTTTATCTTATAAGCTCAAGTCGGAGGATTAAGAAAAGAAAGACCAAATATGATGCTCGGAAAACACAGAAAAGAGAACACGTGCACCAAAATTAAGTTCATTAAATATACTAATCGAGGTTTAGATTAACATTAGATGGATGGGAATGAACGAAGAGATGATAAACTGAGATACAAAGCTTGATGCATGTATCAAAATCTAGCTAGCTTAGAATTGAACAATTATAGAATAGGCCGCTGAACTACTTTATTAGTGCATCGATCTGCATGCTACTGCTGACGGGCGGATTGATGGATGGATGGAGATTTAATTAACTTCAGGGACAGAAAGTGAGAACGTAATTAGTAGCTCCGGCGCACGTAAATATGCTTGTCCTGTCGTCGTACGCGTAGCTATATGCTTGAGGACACTCCGCCTTGAACACCTTCGAGTAGTTCGTCGGCAGGCATGTCGCCGGCGAGCTGAAGTTCTCGGTGCAACAATACTGCGCCTCCTTCAGCGCCAGGCACGCGCTCTTGCACCCTACCACGCTGCCCTCCGCTCCCTTCAACGCCAGCTCCGGCGGGCACACCTTGTTCACGTCCGCAGCACAGCTGGTGGCCTGGCATCCCCCGGCGCCGCCTTGGGGGGCCAACGACACTGGCAGGTTGAAGCCGTCGACGAGGCTGATGTCGTAGAAATCTTGGCCGCCGCTGGCTCCCAGGGTGACTTCCACGAGGGTCGCCGGAGGAACCCCGCCGGCCCCGTTGCAGGATACCTGGCCGGAGGCGCAGTCGCCTGTCTGACAGGTAAACTTACCGGCGTCATCGGCGGAGCAGCCGGATCGAGCCCATATCCGACCAGACCAGTCGGCGGGGAGGTCAAAGGAGGCCGTAGCATTGGACACTAACGGGATCCCAGTTGAAGATAGCTGATATCTGCCGGCGCCGGCCTGAGTTGCCGGCCAGATTGTGAAAGAACAATTGTTCTTGAGAGTGAATGCGGTGGCGTAGATTCCTGCAGCATGCAAAATAATCAACGTAAAGCAGTTGATTAAATGAGCAAATCATATCATATCATCATATACATAAAAATTAGACCAAATAGAAAAAAAAAAAATGCATGGATGCATATTTATTTAAGAATTAATATATATAGTTAAACAGATGGATATACGCGTATATCCAATTAAATATACCTGCAGGGAGGATAAATAAGGCCACAGAAAGGAGGAAGCCGGCTTGGAACTCCATGAAGAAGATGAATGGCTGAAGCTCGATAGCTGGGCTTCTTTAATTAATTCGGATAGATGCTGCTGCTGTTGTCTTAATTTTTCTTTTCTGTGACCATATATAAGAAGAGCTGTGGGTTGAGAAGAATTGAAATTGAAGGGGGTCACCCTGTGGATCTATATATATACTGAAATAAATTAATTAAATAGTTATTGAACAATATTATATATGTGTGTGTGTGTTTGGTGATAAGCTTTCCTAATTAATTGCATGCAATTAATTGATGATTTTATCTCATATTTCCTTCTTACAATAATTAAAGAACGATCGAGGCATGAGCAGAATATTTTTATAATTTTTTATATTTTTAAAAATTTGAGCTAATTAAAAAAATAAATTTTATCAACTACTTATTATTCATATATGTTTTTAATATTGAAGCGTAGACTTAATTTTCTAAGTTATAACATATCATCCTTAATTACATATGATCATGAGCTAACTCCTACATTGGATTTCTTTTCTATCCCTCTATGATAATATAATTTATTAGTTGATTATGGAACTTTTTTTTATTATAAACAAGCTAATTAATTATGAGTAGATAAGTTAAATTTTAGAATTTTACTTAGTTTAATAAATTAATTATTTTACTTTATTTGGTAAGGTATGTTTTTTCTAATATATCATACCACATATTCAATGATAGAAAAGGATATGTATATGTATGTGTGTATATATATATTGTGCAAAATCAATGCGCAACAGAAACAATCAATCTCACAATGCAGCACTTAACAGTGAAATATATAGAAAACACATTCATACATATTATAATGAAAACAATTAAACAATGACATGAAGAATCACATTGTTCAGCAATGACTACACCTACCGGAGCAAACAATAGTGAATTTTTTACTATCTTGTGTCAAAAGACACTAAGTTATATCATACAACATATATATATAACTTTCTCAAAGGTATTCCCTCCAAAACCCAACCTATATAACTTCCTAATTCAAAATTCAAAAACCAGTGCTAAGTAACCGAGCAAAATCATCTATAGTTCAAAATTGAGATCATACAGTAGATGTAATATGACAAAAACACTCGATTGTTTTACTTCTGCACCTGGCAAAATCATCGACGATTTTTCTGTTTCCTCCTACAAATCAACATTTATGTTTTCTACCATGTTTTCTCTTTGTACATGCATTTCACTCAACATATGAACCACATATTACAACATATATATATATATATATATATATATATATATGTTTGGTCAATCTTTCCTAAAATACAATACATGTGATCGTAAAAGATACCCACCTTATTTTTGGTGATGATGATTTTTAATGTCGGGCATCAAGATTTAATTGCTTTTGATGATTATGACTTATATATACCTCTAGTTTTAAATAAAGACAAGTTCATATAATTCTACTAGTATATAGAGAAAGATTAGAATCGAACTTCTTTGTCTCATGATTTTTCTTTTCATAAAAAAATATATATTTCACATAAATCTCAATGACCCCTTTATATATATATATATCGTTGAGATTGATTGTTGATTGCCTGAAATATTTATTCAATTCTAATACAATTATTGTCTAAATATACTACAAGTCATTTAATAAATATTTTATGTACATTTTAAGATTAAAAATTAATATCGAAGAATATACAAGTTATATTTGAAAAAAATTAACAAGAATCCAAAAAGAGATAAAAAAATATAGAAGGAAAAAGAAATTAACTTTGAACAAATATATTAGGAAAAAATAAGAAATTCATGCAAATGTATTATTTTTTTTCCAAATTAAATATTTTCATATAATTTTACCAAATGAATCCCTCCCATTTTAAAAGCTTACAAGAAGCGGAAAAACCTCCATGCAATTGGGCCTTGGGGTGCTTGGGTCTAACCGCATACGCGGCCTTAAGTGGGCTGGGCTTAAGTAGCCCACATCTCTATTCATTCAGAAGGCAAATTCGGCTTTGAACTTTACAGAAATTTGGGCTGGGCTGAACTTGGTACAGTAAACCTTATATTGGGCTTGACATACTTGATCACTCATACGGTTAATGTAAGCAAATTTTTTTATGAGCAAGAAAATTAAAAAAAAATCATAAAATCAAATTAAAATAAATTAAAATATTGGTTAACTATTTTTCGATTTAACTCCACTTATGATGCACTTAATGTCCTAACCTTTTTTCACACACAATCGGTCCCAAACTTTGGTAAAAGAGGAGGGTTGTATTAAGTAACTGACAACTAGTATAAAACTTGTCATATCATTATGATATGAATATTTACCGAATAGAATATATTAGCGGTAAGTTAAGGGTAACTCCCATAGAAGATAAAATAAGTGAGGGGTAGCTCATATGATTTGAGCATTCACAATGTAAGCCACATAATTTACCAGTGAGGAAGAGTGAGTTAGTTACTGTGAGGGGTTGTAAAAGGGGTAGGAATAGACCTAAAGCAACTTAAGGAAAAGTAAGTTAGTTACTGTGAGGGGCTATAGAAGGGGAAGGAATAGACCTAAAGCAACTTGATTCTCTCTCTCTCTTTCTCTGGGGAGGTTGAACCGTAGGATGTGTGAGCAAATTATTGTGCATAAATATTTAGCTCTAGACGTCTAGCAAGCAATTCACCCAACAACCGTTTACGTAAGATAATCATCGATTTCAGGGAATACTAATTCCAAATTGCACTAATCTCTGATAATTAAGTACATGTGGTTATTATTGTTAGATATTATATATTTCACTAGGGGCATTTTAGTCTTTGTACATATTGTTAGCTTTGATATATTCTCAAGAGGAGGGTGAATTGGAAATTTAAAAAATTTTCCTAAGTTTAGCTAATCTAACAGGCAGTGTTTCACAAGCCTAGGGTCTTTCTATGTATCCACAATCTCAAACAAATATTCAAATAATAAACATAAACATACAGGTGCAGAACGTAAATTGTGGAAAATAAAATCAACACGAGATATGTTATCGGGGTTCGGCTAATACTATCTACGTCCCCGCCTCTAGCTCGCAAGCCTGAGGATTCCACTAATGCTCACTTAACGAGTAGAGCGGCACCGATTACAACCAAGTCAATTAGCGGGGTTGACCTCAACCTACACCTTACCAGGATGGTACACCTAACTTTCCTAACCGAATCTAAATCAATCCGAGATTATTCAACAGGGCTAGTCTCCCTCTTCAGGCCCACGCCTAGAATACAACGAATATAAAATTTGTGTACACGGAAATATGCTTCTTACACTAAGCAAATATGTACCAATATGATCAAGTAAATAATGCACTCACATATGATAAGTGTAACGACCTGCTATTTATTTACCATTTTTTTTCCTTCTTTCTAAATATAATAACATCTATCTGAATACTGATAATAACATCTCAGACCCAAAGAACACTGAGGACACTCTGTTTGTCATACATAACTAAGCAGCAGTACATAAAATTAGGAATTGCTAAACATAATACAATACACCAAAAAACTATAATGTTCTGAAATATTTTTACAATACAAAATACCCAGTGACGTCACTATAATCTGAAAACTATCCCATAATACTATTATCTCAAAATACCTACCCTTCCCATAAGGGCAACTCAAGTCAACCTCTACTTGCGAGCCTGATTTGCTTGCCTAACTGAATCTCCTGAAAAATAATAAGCCACTGGGATGAGACAACGCTCAATAAGTAGAAATATGCTATTACTAGTGTGTGGCAGCTGAGTTAATTATTTAAAATACTAAAATAATACTGTGATCTGAGAAAACTGGTAAACTGTACATAATATATATCTATCATATAATTTTTAAAATATAATTGTGTATCTAAGTTTTCTATCTGAAGGTACTGCTCGTATAATAATATAAATTGCTGTTGTGTGATATATCTGTACATAGGAACTTTTGCTATACCCTGGGATCTGTATATCATGATATATCCCCTCATAAAGGGTTGTGCGGTCTGTAGGCTGAACTTACTCTGGTCGGCCCTCCAGGTAAGTCAATCTCTATCATCCGTCAATCTGTAATGATCTATGTAGATCCAAGTCCACTGCAATCTCTCTAGGCTGTATCAAACCTCTGTCATCGTCTAGCTGGCTACCCAACTCAGCATGCTGGGGAGACTGCAATCTCTCCTAGCATGGTTAGATGGAATCCACATGCTATTTGAGTCATGTGGTTGCACGTGTTTGAAACTAGCAACAGTACCGTGCTTTGCTGTAATTATATTTGTCTGTAATATCCACAGGGATCTAATATCATGTAATACTGTATACATATATAAATATATACTCATCTTGCTGCTTTTAACATGATTTCAAAAACAATCACAACACTATATTTCTGAGCTATATTATCTGAGATATCTGACTAAAATATGTATTATCTATCTGTATCATCTGTGCTTTCTGTCTGAACTATCTATAATATCTGTATATAATATCTGTATACTCTGTATATATATATATATATATATATATTTATGTATGCTCTATACATAATATCTGTATGCTCTGTATATAAAATCTGTATATTCTATATATCTGCTGTAGCATCTTGATGCTATCACTGTATAATCTGTCTAAGTGTCATGGTTTAGAAATCATGTTTCTCTCTGAAAATACTGTAAGTCTCATTCATTTCTGATATTCTAAAATATCTGAATATTTATATATCTGTAACATTGTAAAATCTATACATATTGTACTGTAATGAACACATTTGAATAAATGTAGTCTCATGCTCAATTTCTATAATTCTGCTATAAAAATAATATTCATAATTCTCTGGAAAATAATCTGACATACATGATTGTAAATATACTTTCATAATCTTTTGTATTATATTAAAAATTGCTAGCATAGCATATTTCTCTTACCTTAACTCTAAAAAGCCCCTATAAAATTCTGGCTCTATACCCGCAGGGTTCCTAACTCAACATCCTGAAAACAATATCCCTCAGAACAAAACATCAGTATTTTCTTACCTACAACATTTCTTATAACTACAAGGAAGATATAATCTGAATAAAATACCTTACCCTAGATTTGGGATGAATTTCAAATCAACTTTCCCCATGATCTGTTCTGGCAGACTTGTAGAGAATTTCTCTAGGAGCATCGTAGTAGCCTCAGATCTTCAATCCGGCAAGAAATGGGGCCAGGATCGAAGAGAGAATGGAAGGGGGTCGTAGGAGAGAGAGAGAGAGAGAGAGAGAGAGAGAGAGAAAGAAAGAGAGAGAAATAAAGAGAGAGAGATAGAGAGGAGGGTTTTGCACTGAAATTTGATTAAAAATCCGAGTTTCAGCTATTTATAGAGCGGGCTTCGTCGACGAGACACGTCACCTCGTCGACGTGTCCTGTAGAAAGTTCTTCGGCGAACCTGCACCCTCGTCGACCAGTTTCAGTCTGCTTTAACCCTCTCTCGGTATCTTCACGTTGACGAGATGGGTTTTTGTCAACGAGATCCTGAAGAGCCCTCGTCGACGAAACTCCTGTGTTCGTCGATGAGTCCTGTAGAAATTTCTTGGGTTATTACAATAAGATATTAAGCTCAAATGAGATTTTTTTTAACCACTATGTTAACTCTCAAATAGGATGTAAATCAATGTGTGTATGTGAGAGTGAGACTTTTGATGTCAAGCCAATATACTTGTAATGTGATTAATCATAAGCTTTCTATAACCCTAACAGATATCTCAAACAATATTTCTCAAATATCAAGCACAATAGATAATAAGGTTTTCAATTTTGCTAAAAAAGTTATCATCAAAATACAAATCAAGCTTATGAAAACTTGCAGTGAAGATGCAAGATCAAAAGCCACACAAGGGTTTTTTCCAATCAAATATTTATGAATGAAATATTATGGGAAAAACCTTAGCTAACTCTCTAAAAAATCAACACATAATCAAATATAAGCAAGGGAGAGTTTAGGTTATACAAATGATATGAAAACACTACCTTCTTTCAAAGCAAGTGGCTAGATGAGTACAAGAGGTAGGTTTTTGGCAATAGGATTGAAGAGATATGAAAGTATATGGATTTTGGACAAAAATATTTTTAGAGAATTTTTCCTAATCTTAAATCCTAATAAATGCTTAATTTTTGCAAATGAATGGCTATATATAGAATTTGGAAAAATATAGTCGTTGGGGACATGCTAGGTATTTTTGAAAAAAGATTAAGTAAGTTTAATTAAAGTTAACCCAGTTTAACTCTCGGTAAAAATTCAACAACCCAAGAGGCTCGGTCAATCGTACTTGAGGTTCGATTGACCGTAGTGTCCAGTTTGGTCAACTAGGTAAAAATTGAACTAAGAAGATGATCGACCATTTTGAGGGTTTGAAGGTGATATTCCAAATCTGTGCGGTTCGGTCGATCAGATCATTTTGAACAAGGAGGTTCGGTCCCGAAGTGGTTCGGTCGACCAGAGCGCTACAACTCATTTCTGGTCAACCGAAGAGTCAACTTGTTGACCCCAGGAAGGTTCGATCGACCGAAGATCTATGTGTGTTCTGGTTAGGTCGACCAAGTGGTCAATAGTCAACCCTAGCGAGGTTCGGTCGACCGAACATACAAAACCTATGCATTTAAGTTCTGATTTCTATATAAAGTCACCCTTTCTCACATAATTCTCATTTCTAAGTTATAAGGGACTTTTCATGTGATTATTTGGGGTCCTAAAGTCAATCTATGATCTTTGAGAGATAACCCCAAAAATCTGGCATCGGTCGACTGTACCCTAAGATCATTCGGATCCCTATGGTCATTTGAGCTTATCAGTCCTATCATGCATGTAATGCATTAATTATTACAGAACATATAATATTACAGACCCAAAATGATAAATAAAAATATAATACATAAATCGATCTTCATGTGCGGCTCCTTTGCAATTTCATGGAATACGCCGGGATATGCTCGTTCAGGTGCTTTTATGGCTTCCACAATGCATCATCATCTGTGCTAACTAAAACATAAACCTGCTCAAATACTCAAAACAGACAAATGAGATACTGTGGTTTGTCATAATCAAAACAGGGATCTGACAAAAAATTCAACACATATATTAGGTTTAGATTTATATATTATTATGTATTTTGCTCTTTGGAAGTTTGATCTAAATACTGAATGCAGGCTGGCTGTGTGCACAATCGTTTGTTCTCTCGCTCTTTTTCTTTTTCTCTTTGCAATTGTACCATGGGTATCTGAATCTTTTCATGGTATCAAAGCGCAGTCGATCCTCTTCGTATCAATCTTCTTCCTCCCCTACTGAAGCCTCATTGTCATTGTTTGGAGCTCAGTCGATCTTCTTAGTGCAGATCGTCTTCCTCCCTACTAAAGCCTCATCATCGTCGTTTGGAGATCTTCTTGTCGTCTTCGTTCAGAACTCTTCCTCCCTACTAAAACCAACTCCCTTTTTTATTTCCCTGGTTTTATTTCTTTAGAAAATCGCCGACATTGCTAAAGTCCTTTTTGCAACACTGTTGTCGTTTGAACCTCATCATCATCGCCAGGGTTAGGTTCAAGCCTAGTCTATTTCTGGACCCGGATTCTACCAAGGCCATAGCTTGGGAGCCCTTGGGCAAAGCTGAAAGCTTTCTTTTCACAGTTGCTGATGTCGTCGTGTTGACTTCAAACATCGTCATTGGCACCACCAAACAAAACTCTGATTGGCTTTCAAGGATCAGTACTAGCATGGAGAATGTTCTTAAGGTTTTGAAAGACGAGCTTTCTACTTTGCATGTGCTCTATACTTACGACATTGCAATTATTCTCCTTACGGTTATTGTTAAGGCTGCTAAGTTTCCTTTAACCAAACAAATTTGAACGAAGCTCCAATTTGGAGTGGGAATGGATATAGGTTTGAGCATATATGTCATTCTTTAAAGCAGTGGGTGTTAAATGTGGAATGGATATTTTTTGAATGTGCAGCAACTAAATCTTGTCACATCTGGATGTGTTAGTTCTAGAGGATTTGGGTTCTGTTTGCTTGAAATTATTTGCAGATTGAAATAAATAAGTGCAGTGCTATTTTTCATTTGAAGATGGTTGTTGCCATTGATGAGTGTAGTTATTGCAAGAAAAAGGGTCATTGGAAAGGCCAATGCCCATTATTATTAAGTAAGGGACAACAATAGACTTGCTAGAAGACTAGGCATTCTCACATTGCAGACACTACATCATCAGAAGAGTCGTCTCCCACCATGCCTACACTATCTCTTATTGCAAAGTAGTTACAAAAGCTTCTTTCTACATCAGAGCCTAATGTCTTATCTATTTCTCCCTCCATAGGTTTGTCCTCCTCATCCACTTTAGGTATATCTCCGTTTACTTGGTTATTTGACTCGGGTGCTACTCATCATATGTCAAATAACATCTATCTATTTACATCAATATCTTCTACCTTGACACCCTCATCTATTTTGGCTGCCAATGGTACCCCAATGCCATTGGTCGGTATTGGTTTTATCATTTCATCATGTTTTTGTCTTTCTAATGTTTATTATATTCCTCAACTTTCATTGAATTTGATTTCTATTAGTCAATTTTTTTTATTCTAGATACAATGTTTCTTTTACTCCAACCTCATGTTTTGTGCAGGATCCACATTCCAAGAAGTTGATTGGAATAGGCCGTAGGAAGGGGGGACTGTATGTGTTAAAAGAGCTTCGGCTCAAGGAATTTGCTGGTTCTAGTGTTGACTTGTCTTCATTTCGTTTGAGTTCCAATTCCTCTACCTTTTATTTATAGCATTCACGCCTTCGACATGTTTCTAGTTCTCAACTGAGGTTTTTGGCTTCCACAGGTGTCTTAGGAAATTTATTTTCTCATGATATTTCTGATTGTAGTGGTTGTAAGCTTGCAAAATTCTCTGCTTTTCCATTTAATAAAAGTACATCAATGTCTCTTTCACCCTTTGATCTAATCCATTTTGATGTTTGGGGACCAGCTCATATTGCCTCAAAGGGAGGGTCTCGATATTATGTTTCTTTCATTGATGATTACACTCGTTTCACTTGGATATTTCTTATGAAGAAACGTTCTGATTTCATTAGAATCTATAAAATGTTTCGTGTTTTAGTTCAAACACAACATTCAGCTATCATTAAGTGTTCTAGGTGCGATTTGGGAGGGAAATTTACTTCTATTGAGTTTTCCTCCCTACTTACCTCTGATGGCACCATACATCAATCATTGTGCATAGACACTCTTGAGCAAAATGATGTGGCTGAAAGAAAACATGGACATATCATTGATATAACTCGCTCCCTTCTTCTTTCTAGTGATGTTCCCAAAGTTTTCTAAGGAGAGGCAGTTCTTACTACCGCATATTTGATTAATAAAATTCCTATTGCTCTTAATTTGAATAGGAACAATATTTAGCATGCATGGAAGGCTAGCAAGTCATGACAGCCATGAAGATTAAAGAATATACGTCTTCGCACAATCCATGGAACTAAAAGAGTTGAAGAATGAAGATACAAGCGGCAAGTTCAAGATCGTCATGGGAATAGGTATTTAGAACTGAATGTATTTACATATTTCATATGATTTAATTAGAGGCTCGAAATATACCCTAGACTGACCTTAGGACTCATGCATCTTATGACCATCTTTAGGGGATATTTATGGACTTCGAGAGTTTTTAAAACTACAAAAAATATTTTATAAAAGAGCAAAGAAAGTGTAATGACCCGAAGAATAATGGTATTTAAATAATAAAGAGAGAGGAAACGGGAATAGAAAAAAAGGGGGGCAATAGACTTGTTATGGCGCCAGTGCTGATCATCCCGTTAGGGGGTGAGGGTTATGCCATTTACAGTGATGCGTCCTTGAAATGACTTGGCTGTGTATTGATGCAGCATGGTAAGGTGGTAGCATATGCTTCCAGACAGTTGAAAGAATATGAAAAGAACTACCCTACCCATGATCTTGAGTTGGCTGCAGTAGTACATGTATTGAAGATTTGGAGGCATTACTTATATGGCGAGCGGTGTGAAATCTTCTCCGACTACAAGTGTTTAAAGTACTTTTTCACCCAGAAGGAACTGAATATGAGGCAGAGAAGGTGGTTGGATCTAATTAAGGATTTCGATTGTACCATCAGTTATCACCCAGGAAAAGCAAATGTGGTAGCTGATGCGTTGAGTAGGAAGTCCGGGGAACCAGCATTGGCGGCTATGGAGATCCAATATCCAATTATGTTGGATCTAGAGAGACTCGACATTGAATTAGTTGACAGTGATTCTCAGGTATGTATCACCAATCTAGTAGTGCAACCTACTCTGCAGGAAAGAATCAAAGCTACTCAGAAAGAAGACCCAGAATTAGTAGAGGTCATGGACAGAGTGCAGAGTGGTCGAGGGGAGGAATTCAGTATTGCAGATGATGGGGTTTTACGGTTTCGTTACAGATTATGTGTTCTTGCCGATGTGGATATTAGGAGGACCATTCTAGAGGAGGCTCATAGATCTTTATACATAGTTCATCCTAGTAGTACGAAAATGTATAGGGATCTGCGAGAGTCGTACTGATGGAGTGGTATGAAGAAAGTGATTGCCGAGTATGTAGCTCACTGTTTGACATGTCAGCAGGTAAAAGTTGAGCACTAGAGGCCAGTAGGGTAGTTGCAGCCGTTATTTATCCCATAATGGAAGTGAGATCATATATCTATGGATTTTGTGTCAGGATTGCCGATGGCGTTGCACGACTAGAATGTCATTTGGGTCATTGTTGATCGTTTGACTAAGATCGCCCATTTCCTACCTATAAAGATCATCTATTTCCTCAATAGGTTGGTGGAGATTTACATTCAAGAGATAGTTCGTTCACATCAGATGCCAGTATTTATTGTATTAGATCGAGACACACGCTTTACATCACGTTTTTGGAAGAGTTTGCAAGAAGCACTAGGGTCTCAATTTTCTTTTAGCACAACATTCCACCCTTAGTCAGATGGGTGGACTAAGAGGATGATACATATATTGGAAGATATGCTGCGAGCGTGTGTATTAGATTTTGGGGGTAGCTGGACTCAGTTCATGTCGCTGGTCGAATTTGCGTATAATAACAGTGATCAGGCTAGCATTGGCATGGCACCATTCGAGGCTTTATACGGTAGGAGATTTCATTCTCTATTATATTGGGATGAGATGGGTAAGCGGTGAGTTGTGGGACCATAGCTTGTGCAGCAGGCGTACGATAAGGTTTGGCTCATCAGGGATAGAATTAGTGTAGCTTAGAGCCGATAGAAAAGTCACGCCCCAAACCTGCAGATGGGTCCCAGGTGTGAAAATAGTAACTTAACTTATCTCTATATCAATTAGACATACATGATACAATACTAAATGAGGGTCCAACCCCGTGGGGTATGCACAAACCCAATACACATACACATACATATCCATACTCATCAAATATGCAGCGAAAAATGTTCTTTCTATACATACATCATACCATACCAGAGTCTTTACAAAACTAGAATATACGTTCCCAAAATTACATTATATACTCTGGGTGTCCACAAAACCCAACACTAACAACCCAGTTACAAAACTCGTACCTACATAAGTGCTAAATGTAGCTAAACAACACCCCTGCTTCCGGATGCTAGGATGCTAGTTTTGGCTACCTGAAGGACCTGAAAACATTTGTATATTCAGGGTGAGACACCTCTCAGTAAGGAAGAAAGCAAGTTATATCAGTGTGTGGCATACGAGTGTTATTTAAGTGTAAAACATAACACCATACAATACGATACGATATAGTTCCATACAGTTCAATACATTTCTATACAGTTCCAGTATTTTCACAACCCAGTTCTAGTACATACGATACCCACACATACGGTCAGTGTCGTCACACTCAAGCACCTAATACCCTATAATAACCGAAGCCTCACAGCGATACCATTGCTAGTACGGTGTAGCTTACACCCTTCGGTGACTAGCCGAAAAGAACAAGCAATATTTTACACCCTCGGATATAGAGCTGGACACTCTCGTCCACAGTAATTAGCTGAGACATGGCGTCAGCGTACGATAATTAACCGCCACATAACTGATTCAGCGTATGGTTATTAGCCGCCACTAGCTGATTTCACAAAACCTAGAACAATTTTGGAACTCATGTCCCTATACTCATCAGCGTACGGTAATTAGCCACCACTAGCTGTTTTACAAAATACCTGGAACATTTACATACAACCATTTATTCCACACTTATTTGGTATATAGCAATCATATCGTTTTCAGTTCAAGAATACAATTTAATACAAATATGAGTACGGTCACCTCAATACTACAATTTTAATAAAATATACAATTTCTCCAACAAAATAGAGATGATACACGAAATCCCAAAAATTTCCTAAAAACTGTAATCCGAAAATCCCGCATATTCACCCAATATATTTTCCTAAATAAGTAATCAAAACATACATACGATCGTAAACTACAGGTTTACCAATCCCAATTTCAAAAATAAACTGATATAAACATAATCCTCTTACCTTTTCCCGAATAGCAAACTACGAACTCTATGACTCCAAAACTACTAACCGAGACACTAGAACCTAAAAAACCAAGAACAATACTTCCTTACAATTCCTACTACTACACATATTCCAAAACAAAATTAAAACAGAGTCTTACCTCGTTTTTGGGTCAAAACCCAAAAATCCTCAAAATGAGATTCTGATCCACTATTCTCAAAAAGCTTCCTCCCCTGATCCATGCAGTAACGTTGGATCGTCGAATCAGGCGACGAACAATGAAGAATCGAAGAGAAAAAGAGAGATCCTGCTAGTTTTAGAGAGAGAGAGAGAGTGTGTGTGTGTGTGTGTGTGTGTGTGTTTTGGCTTCCTTAGCCTCTAAGCAATGAAATAGGATATTTATAGAGCCTTTAACTCAGCCAACCTCATCAACGAGATGGCACCTTCGTCGACGAATTATCCACACGTTTCATTAACGAACCGGCTCCTTTGGCAACGAACCCTATTCTGATATTTTACAACGCGTTCAGTATCTCTTCATCGACGATACTCTGAAATTCAGCGATGAAGAATATGAGAGCCTTCGTCGATGAGAACCATGGCTTCGTTGACGAAGCCTGCAAATTTTACCTTTTTACCCTTTTGTTATTTATTCAATTTACGTACCTCGGGTTGGGTTCTTACATGTTTTGTCCTTCATCCTCATACTGAGCTCTCTAAGTTGTCTACATGATCCTCTATGTGTGTATTTCTTGGTTATGATGATGGACAAAAAGGATATCGTTGTTATGATCCGATAACACAAAAACTTTATGTTTCTTGTCATGTTACCTTTCTTGAACACATTCCTTTCTTCTCTATTCCAACTAGCTCTAGCATCTTAACTAAGTCTGAACTTGTTAATATTGATATGTTTTCCTATGATATTGATTTAGATTCTTCCCCATTTGCTTCTATTTCTTCTCCTTGTTCTTCACTTTCTTCTACAGGTACAAACCCCCCATCCTCTTTGGCGGACTCCTTTTCATCTTCCGATCCTATGGACCCTGCATCTTCTCGTTATCCAACACGACTGCGTAAGCCCCCTCCTCATCTTGATTCATATTTTCTTGCATCTAATTCTTGTTATTCTTCAAATTTTGCTACTTTTTTAGTTTCTCTTCATTCCCATTGTGAGCCTACTTCCTATAAGGAGGCAACTCTTGACCCTCTTTGGCAATAGGCTATGAATGAAGAACTTGCTGCTTTGTATAAGACCAACACGAGGGAATTGGTACCTCGTCCTCCTATTAAAACGGTAGTGGGATGTCGCTGGGTCTACAAGATCAAAACTAGGTCTGATGGTTTTGTTGAAAAATATATGGCTCATTTGGTTGCAAAAAGGTTTACTCAAAAAATTGGTTTTGATTATAAGGAGACATTTGCACCAATTGCTAAGATGACATATGTACGTACTTTAATTGCGGTAGCTAGCTTCTATTAACCAGTGGAACCTCTCATAATTATATGTAAAGAATGTCTTCCTAAATAGGGATCTCAAAGAAGAAGTTTATATGTCTCCACCCCCTGGTCTTTCTCATTGTCCAGGGGAGGTCTGTACATTGAGAAAAGCTTTGTATAGTCTTAAACAAGCTCCCTAGGTTTGGTTTGAGAAGTTCTATGAAGTACTTTGTTTGTTTGGCTTCCACTCAAGTGATCATGAATCTGCCTTGTTTACTCATTATACATCTGCTAGGTGTATTATTCTCCTTCTTTATGTAGATGATATGATTTTAACTGGAGATGATATAGATGGGATTGCAAAATTGAAGATTCTTTCTTGACATTGAGGTAGCCTATTCTCCTAAAGGTTATCTCCTTTCTCAATCTAAATATGTAGTTGATGTCATCCAAATAGCTCATCTTACTGATACTCGAACTGTGGAAACTTCTATTGAACTCAATGTTCATTATAACTTTTCTAATGGGGTTCCATTGGTGGATCCAACTTTATACCGTACTATTGTTGAAAGTTTGGTTCATCTCTTCATCACTCGACCTGATATTACATATGCAGTTCATATTATGAGTCAATTTTTCTCCTCTCCCACTACGATTCATTAGGCTACTGTTCTCCGTATCTTGTGTTATATCAGAGGGACATTGTATCAGAGTATATTACTTCCTTCTACATCTACTTTGAAACTTTGTGCTTGTTCTGATGCTGATTGGGCTGAAGATCCTATAGACCGCAAGTCCACAAGTGGTTTCTATATTTTTCTTGGTGACTCTTATTTCCTACAAATGCAAGAAGCAATCTGTAGTTTCTCATTCTTCTACTGAGGCAGAATGTCGTGCCATGGCTTCAACTACTGCTGAAATAATTTGGTTGCGTTGGTTACTTACTAACATGGGTGTCTTACTTACTGAACCCACTCCTATGTATTGTGACAACACCAGTGCTATTCAGATTGCTCATAACTCTACCTTTCATTAACGCACTAAGCATATTGAAATTGATTGTCATCTTGCACGTCATCATCTTCGTCTTGGTACCATTTCTCTCTCATTCATTTCCTCTATTATGCAGCTGGCTGACTTCTTCACAAAGTCCCACACTATTGGTCGCTTCCAGTTTCTACTCGGCAAACTCTCGATGCTTCCTAGTGCACCATTGTGAGTTTGAGGGGGGATGTTAGAAAATATATATTTCACTAGGGACATTTTAGTCTTTGTACATATATTAGGTTTAGGTTTATATTATTATGTATTTTGCTCTTTGAAAGTTTGATCTGAATATTGAATGCAGGCTAGCTGTGTGCGCAACCGTTTGCTCTCTCTCTCTCTCTCTCTCTCTCTCTCTCTCTCTCTCTCTCTCTTTCTTCGCAATTGTACCATGCAAGTATGGATCTTTTCAATTATATATTATTTAATAATTATCTAATATATAATTTTTCAAACAATGACATGATACTCTTATTAATTAATCATTTGATCAATCGAGTTGAATATTAATCAAATGTTGAGAAGTCAAAGGCAGGAGGTAGTAGCTAGGTTGGTCCATTTTTGTTAAAAGATTGCAAAGTGGTTGGTCATTGACTAATAATATTTTGGTAATTGAAAATTGAAATAAAGCTACTTCTCTGCTACTTAATTAAATTGAAAATTGAAATAAAGCGAACTAGCTACTTTTCTGCTAATTAATTAAATTAATCATACACAACTAATACATAGTCATTAATTAAGCACTTAATATATCCTATATATTTTAATTTATATGTTCGTCGTTCATACAAATTAATTGGTCGGGGATCTGTGCATGCCAACTTCCAACCCACCATTTAAAAAAAAAAGGGTGCAACACAGGGACTTTCCAAGAGATCACTCATCTTAGTACTACTCTCGCCTAAGCACACTTAACTACAGAGTTTTGATTGGATCCGATGCATTAGTGCTATTATGATCGTACCCATACAATAATTAATTAAAGCCTTATGTGTGTGTGTATGTCTATATATATATATTGAAATGATGGTGTCCAAAGTTCTTTGAGCATTCGACTGATTCACCAGGATAACGAGTACGCTCATCTACCATTCTCTACTTATACACCAAAATATTATTTTAAATAAAAAGTCATAACCTTCAAGACTCGAACTCTAGTCATTTATCTATTTTTTTATTGAATGAACACATACATATACACACATATTATGAATGAAAGAATGAATGAATGGATGAATGGAGTAGGTGTGTGTATATAACTTAATTAAGTTAGATAGGGAGAGAGAGAAGAAGGCCAGCAGGGGCTCTAACAATTAATCAACTCTCTCTCAAAGCTCTCCTGGTTAAATGACCAAAGTTCGAGTCTTGAGGGTTACGATTTTTCATTTAAAATAATACCTTGATATTTAAGTGAACAAGGGTAAAAGGGTTATTATTCTAGTGGACTAGTCAAAATGTTCAAGAGGCCTCCGACACCATCATTTCAAGAAAAAAGAAAAACAAAACAAACAAAAAAAACATGGGAAGAACATTTAACTAGAGAGAAGCATTTTTTTTTTTTTTTTTTTTGGGTTCGACTTTCTTTCAATTCCAATATTTAAAAAGAATATTAATTTTGAGAGGGTATATATTATAATTGGGCCTTTCCAGTTTTAATTGAATAGCTTTAAATTGTCTTCCTCCAAAATTAACTAATGCTGATCATTAAAAAAGCAACAATGAGAAAGTAGTTGGTCCTCGATCTCTTTTCGTAGCTGTTACCACTTTAATTACATTGCATATTACCAGACCCAAATAATTTATTATTTGTTGAGACATCACATCACCAACTGCTAATATTGACGGGCAGTAGTACAAATATGTATGAAGAGGATTGAATTAAATTAGAACAAGTCGCCTTTCAACACTATATATGCAATTATATGTATATGTGCTTGAAGGGATCAGTCGGCTACTGATTGATCCTCTTAAAAGAGAAGCTACCCACTGTTTCTTAATATGCCAAAGAATGAAGATATGAATCAGGATACAAATCGATGAACCAAAACTCTAGTAATTAGATTGCAGCATATCCCTAGCGCTTCTAATTTGCCTTTCTACTTTCTAGATAGACTGAGAGAGAGAGAGATGATGAGATGAGACAGCATGCATATGCTGCAGGCGAGACGAGGAAGGGCATACCAGTAGTAGCCAAAAGAGTGGGGAGCCCCCCACATGCTCACTATTCTATCTATCTATATAAATATGTATAATATATGATTGGAGTGTGCCCTCGATAGGTAAATGCTTGAGCTTGGGGCCCTTTCAAAAAACACCCTTCATATCTTTTTTAATTTTTTTTTCTTAATTCATTTGGAGCGGTTCACGCACTTCTACACGCACAGCTAGTCAGCTACCTTCAAATTCAATTCATATATTTATATGTATAAGAGAGAGAGAGAGAGAGAGAGAGTGGACGCATGCACATTGCTGCCTAACCACCTGCAAGGTAGCTGTAGGAATGCATAGCATCATGCTGATCATGCGGGAGTAGTAGCAGTAGTAATAGCATTACCCCCGCGCAATATCTCTCTCGACACTACGATAGTCTACAGAGGGAGAGAGAGAGATCCCTGATGATCATGTTGCTTTGGGTAGATCGAGTCGTGCAAGGGTACGTGCGTAGAATGGCTGGTATGAGATCCTTGCTGTTATTGTATGCGTTATCCATAATTACGATTATTAGTGCTAGTTGTAGTGTTGCATCTGCTTTGCCCAAACAACAAGTTCTGGATCGAATATCGGCGCTCCCCGGTCAACCGCCGGTGAAATTTTCCCAGTTTTCCGGCTACGTCACCGTCGATGAGCAACAAGGCCGATCTCTCTTTTACTGGCTCACAGAATCTCCCTCGAATCCCCAGAAGAAGCCTCTTCTTCTTTGGCTCAATGGAGGTCACTCCTACTCCTACTCCTACTCCTACCTACACACACACACACAAGATTCAAGATTCTGTAGTACCAAAACCAATTTTTATCTCTCTCAAGCTTAGACATATATGTACGTGTGTGTATTTCGATTCAAATTGAGACTAAAAGAAAATTGAAAATTTAGTTAGTAGTTCTGAAAAATGTTTTTTTCGATGTAAAAAAATTAAGGATGTCTTAATTAAATTAATGGATGAGAATTAACTGAGAATGAGAGGGGTGTATGTACAGGACCGGGGTGTTCATCAGTGGCATATGGAGCTTCGGAGGAAATTGGGCCATTTCGAATTAAAAGAGGCGGTCTATCCCTTTATCTCAACAAGCATTCTTGGAACAAAGGTAACCCTTCCCCTACTACTACCCTTCCTATATAAGTTAGTATTGAGTGAATTTTTCATACACATGGACTGGACGAGACCCAAAAGTTTAATTATCTATTTGAAACTCCAAAAATATTAGGGTAAGAAGAAAAACGTCGAGACATTTTCATGTTTGGTTATTGAAGAAAGTAAGAAAGAAAATGAAAAGTATACCCAACTTCATAACAAAATTTTAATTGTACACATTATCAATACTTAATTTTTAATCATATAAAAAATAAACCTTCATTTTTAACATAATCCATTGTAGGGGAAAAATATAATGGAAAATGAGTTTCCTCTTTGTTTTTATTTTCTTTCCTTTTTACAAGTAAAAAATCCTTGATTCAAATGAACAGTAAGTCTTTTGGGTCTTGAACTCAAACATGTATATAAGCACCCATTTTTCTGTTTATTTTTTTTTAATGTGGAATAAACTCACAAGTCGACCCATACATTTTGAATTTTGTGGTTATTAATTAATTAATAAGGGTGTTGTATATAAAAAAAAAAAAAAACAGAGGCAAATGTACTGTTTGTGGAATCACCAGCGGGGGTTGGATTCTCATACACCAACACAACCTCCAATCTCAAAGATACCGGAGATGAAAGGACTGGTATGCATAATATCTACCTTACCTTGCCTTCCATCCGTCTACAAATCGTTATTATTATTGCTTGTCGAACTTACGACTCATATATATATATATATATATATATATATATATATATATTATCGAGATCTTGCCTATTCAAAGTCGGCTGCAACTTCAAGTATTGTAGGAGCCCCAAGGGCGGAGGTGCGAGGGTACAACATTTTTGAATTAGGGCATAGTTGATACAAAGGTAAAAGTAAACAAAAGAAATGAGTTAAAATGGTAAAGCATCGATCTAAAAATTGATAAGAAAAGAGCCTATAAATAGGCTTTACATCATAACACTTCATCCTAACACTAACCACAAACTCCTATAAAATAGGATCACATGCTACCACTAACCACAACTCCTATAAGATAAGATCACATGCTAACACTAACCACAACTCCTATAAAATAGGATCACATGCTAGCACTAACCACAACTCCTATAAAATAAGGTCACATGC